>NW_021167922.1:0-77754 GCF_004154835.1 Alternaria arborescens | reverse complement strand
TCCAGAGTCGTACAGATCGTATGTGCATAGGCGGATGCTCAGGGCTGGCGAGAGGGCAATTTCATAAATAGCTCTTACGAAAAAGAACCGTCATGAGGGGTGGAGGATTGGTTTTACCAAGACTCCAACTGCCATAACCATGTGATAACCAACGATCAACGTACTGGAATAGGATCAGACCTACGATTCTGAGTTAGGCAATGCTGCGGTCAAAAGGCAGATCATGAGCGTCAGGACCATGCTTACTGCTAGAGCTGCTGCCGGATGTTTCGTAAGCATAGCTTGTGCGAGGCTTCTTGGGCGGCGGAGGACGGCGAAGGAGGCTTTCGACCAGGTACGAACGAGCAGGGCTCTAGTTGAGGCGTGAAAGTAGACAGAGCATGGTCGTGTCGTTATTGACACGTAAATTCGTTGCGACGAATCAAGGGGTAGGATCGCGGTGCGGCTGCCATGGAAACCACTATGACTGAGACATACAGCAAAACACTCGAGAAATCCACGTCACAGCTTCCTTAGCTGCATGATCGCACAACGTTGTTCTGCTGAAAAAGGAACCAAGCGTTTACGACGATTGCCATTAGCGGGCACCCCGCGCGGCTTAATCGCCCGAAGGCTCCTGGCGCCAGCGACACAAGCCTATGAGTCATTTCCTAGATTTATTACACGCCATACGCATCGCGAAGCTCGACGTCCCTCGAACAACTGTAATTTGTTTACTAATTTTTGAAGGATGACCACTGAATGTGATATTCTGCCAAATGGTTCGAGTATAAAATCACTTGTTGTGGCGGGATCCCAAGCGGAGACATCACAGCATTCAACTACAATCAGCTACATACCGCTGCCTAGGCGTTAATTGTCACCCGTTTACAAAGTTTGATCGAGATCAGTGTGATGGGTGTAATTTCATCGCCGGCAGCCAACATGAACGATATACAGGACGGTGACGGCAGCTGTAGCAAGAATAAGTCGCAAGCCCGGAGCCTGCCGACAAGCGCCGGTGCGAGCGCCTCATTAAGATGCCACCAAACAGGCGGCGCATCCCACTTTTACGACAGTCCTTCCATCGCGTTTGTCAGCAGTAGCATAGTCGGTATGGCTAATGCCTGGCAATAGATTCCTGTAAACATTATGCGTTCAACTCACTGCTGTATCCAGCTCGCTTGTCTTTGCGTGACATGTTTGGACTCCCGGGACTGCTGTCAAGGGGACGTCATTCGGTGCATGGTTCAGACCCGCTAGCCACCCTGGAGGCAAGACGGCTGAGGCTACCCACCCGCATTTTAGATGGCACCAGATGTCGGGCTTGGCGGGCCAATTACTGATGCTAGGTGACCGGATAGGGCTGTTTTACAGCGTCGAGAGAATCACCGATCGGTTCAGGAGGGTGGTAACTTTCTTTTTGGCCCGGAGCAGCATTTGCTTTGCCCGGTAAACGGTAAATCAGTCATGCCGCCAGCCACTGGAGCCGCAAATGCCGCGCAAGTCCCAATGCGATAGGCGAAACGCAAGTGCCGGCTCTTATGCAACGTTCCTCACTGGACGGTAGAAGTTCTAGGCGACAGAAGCCCAATGTCCCTTCTCTGATTGTTATGTTTCGTCGTCGATGCGGTCATGGCTATCAAGCTCGCCCTCCCCTAACGTCTACGGGCCCCATGAGCATACACATTACAGTGCTTTCACCTCACAAAGGTCGGTACATCTACACCTGCGCCGCAACATCAATCTTCCCGAATGCAATCGTCTAGGTGAGCTGCATCTTGTTTCCAAGCGAAGGACATTCATGGAACGTTGGCAGCTGTTACGTGGAGTATTTGTACATCTCCATGTATCCACGATGACATAATCTCTTCTTTGCTTCTTGTTCTTATTGGCTAATTCTCAAAGCCTTTGGGTTAGACCGGTTTGAGGGACAGTGCATTGTCTTGTTCCCTCGAGCGCTCTTCAATCACAGTGAGGGTGGTTTCCATCCAGTCCGTACATTGCATGCGCGCAACGCTATCGCAGAACCACGAGGCGCATGAATGGCCCCGCTCCACCTTACGGCCACAGTAAACGACCAGTAGCTGTCTTGGTAATGAGTAAAAGCTTCAAGCCGGACACTCGTTGCTCATTACACTGCCTTGGTGGATCTGACTGTGATATTGGAGAGTGTTAGGGATTTTGCATATGAGTGGGCCAACTTCTTACACTGTCACTGCGAGCAACCCGCAAGCAAGGATGGTGCTTGTAGTAGAGCAAGCTGAAGGTACTACCTACATAGAGCTAGAAGCCAGTTCATGTTCGGAAGGTAGACAAGGAATATCGCTCTCGTATGCAGCCAAGAAGTTGCTGGGATGGAGACTTTAGTGGAAGGCTGACCAGCAACATATGGTAAATGTACGGGGGCACGACAGCCAACTAGGTTGCATGGTCGAATAGGAGGAAAGACTACCCCTCTTATCATGCGGCTGGAGCGTGTTGCCAAGGGGCCACGTTAGAGGCTGTGGCGTCGGTAGCCCAACGTTGCGCTTCAAAAAGAAAGCAAGATTGGATCATCCGGAACGCAAACCCTGAAGTGAGAGAGGGCGGACGCACTTTTAGGATAGGTCTCACGGTGGTTTTGGCAGTCATCGACGAGTCAACAAATGTGGTGCAAGTTAGGTTTCCTGTTCTATGCAACCTCTACCTGCATACACGAATCCAGATAGCTGATCCCTGCAGTGCGGCGCTGGGTACCCTAACTCGTCCGAAATACCCAAGAGCTCTCACACCACTTTTCATGCTTTCCTTTCTGTCTATGACACTGCAAGCGACGAGCCAAAAAGAATCGCACATCGATACCATCGTCCCTGACTAGCGAAGGGAACGTTTTGGGGCACTAATAAGCATACATCCGTCGCTTTGAGGTTGCTTATTCCCCGATGCCGCAGCGCGCCATCGTTCAGGCAGGCTTGTAGATATGCTTCGGAGCAAACTGCAACCTCGACACCAACCGCCAAATATGACAATTTTGACATGTTTTTCCTTTTCAGCTTCGCTATGCTTTTAAGCCATGTGCATATTAACCACCAGTACTCCCCTCTCATTTCGCCCTTCACCTACATACAGCAACAATCGCAACATAGCACGAAGCATCGACATCCTGTTGCGGTACCATCACACCCACATTAATCTTTCTGAAGATTTGTTTTCCACTTAGCGCTATCGGTCTCTTACCTGCGATACCTGGCCTTGGCTAGACTTGGCCAATCATGGCTGAACATTGGGACTTCGCCAACAATTCGCCTGATACCGGTCAGTACGAGTACGTAGAGCCTTCTCTCGATGCAGGTCACGACGTCCAATTAGATCAGGCTATTGACCGTACCTTGGATGAGGTCTACGCTTCCCCAAAAACCAAGCAGCAAGACCAGGCCATATCCTTCATGCTGGAGGTCAATACCAGGGACGATCTCCTTCGGTTGACTGAGACCTTCACTGCTGCTGAAGATGCTGGATACAACCATTGTCTTTCGATCATCTCGGAGATTCCGGCCGAGAATCGCGCCGGGAGATTCGCGGCTATCGGTTAGTGTACACCCTTTCTCCACAAAATATTGCCATACTGATCTGACTAGAATCACTTTCGATGCATGCGACATCAGAACCACTCGCAGATCTTGAATGCCAACCTCAAACCGGAGGGGAGACTTATCATCAAGCCAGAAATCGCCGGTCTACTGCTTCAGGCAGTAGAGCACCAAAGCCAGTTCACCCCAAACGATACGGTTGTCCGGGACAGCAAGGCAGTTGTCCAGAGCACCGAAGGCGAGCTTGGAGATCACTTGTTACATTCTTAGAACATCTGCAGGATAACCATTTAGGAGAATTTGAAACGCCTGATGGTCTCATGTGCCCGCAGTGCGCGAAGCGTGACGACTCCACAAATCCCACGGCATACCCATCGGATGGACGAGAGCTCGCGAAGCACATTTGGACCGACCATATGACCTCCATGCCCGGCCGCAGTAGCTCCGGATCATCTCAGTGAAGCTGCAAGGTGCGGGCGAGATCGGAGAGCGTTCGTTACTTAGCATGGCCAGTTCGACCGTAATGAGCTCAACATTTCACGGGTCGTTGAGATCAACGCTCACTATATCTATACAGCATCGGGTGTTTGGTCTTCTCGCTTCCTCGGTTAGCCTTTCTCTTGTTCGAGTTTTCTTAGCGTTGCGTTTTTGTTCTTCCCAGGACCGTTTTACATACCATCGCGTTTGTATCATGGCATATCGCCTATCTCCTGTCCTCCGGGCTTTTGTACTTCCGTTTTTGTATCGGTCTTTAGTACTCCCTTGTATGAACATGTAATGCCACGTTCCCCCGCATCTCTTCATGAGCTTCGGTGCTCTTTCCCAAATGTATCATATCATCTTACCCCTTCCAACTGCTTTCCTAATAGAAATGCTTCCATTACACCTTGTAGACGACACGGTGCTGTACCCCGTACTTGCTCCGATCTCCCAACGAGATATTTGTTTGGATACAATATGCCGCTATCGACTGTGTTGAGACTTTTATACTAATTGGAGCGCGCGACCATTTGCAACGGACTTGCGCCAGCAGACGCGCAGCTTACTTCAGAATGAACCGGCCATCGTCACACTCACTAAGCGCGGTACCACCACACAACAAAGTCACCATGACTTCGTCTTTCCACATTCCTGAACCACAAAACTACTACATATACTTCCTCCCTCTACTCAACACCCCAACATCCCCATCCACCCTTCCAATCGCCAATCTCCCTATCCCGCCTTCCGCTTCAACCTCACCAAACCTCACACGCACATGCTTCAGATACCACGACCGATCCGCAGCGTCAATATACGTCCCCGTCGCCGGCAGCGCCGCATACGGATTATCCCTTACCGCCAAACTAGAAACATTCATGAGTACACCCGGCCCATACAAAAGCCAAGTTCTGATATAAAATGGGATCAAACTCGCTGTAATGAGGACAGCCGAGGACACAATGAGCGCAACGACCCAGCCGTGATGTGCTTGGAAGACTGCTACATTACTTCGTTTTGTGCCGGGGCTTGGCCACGTTCCTGCGAATAAGTAGGTTTCCCTGGACGGCTCGCCCTGATAGCTCTCGTCTTGGTAAGACCAGATCCTCTTATCATCGGGCAGAAGCGTGCTCTCGTTGAAACGGCGCACAAGCGAGTTTTTGCAGTACATGGTTGACCAATACGCATTCAGTGTTTGACTAAGACGCATTCAGTGTTTGACTAAGACGTATCGACAACTTCTCATAAGACAATCCTGGAGCGTTCGCGGGCGCTGTTGCCATGTAATTCTTTGGGGTGCCGAGCCAACTCCTCGAGTAGAGGTTTATCGCCGGTTCGTTTTTCTTGCTAGCATAATCGTCAGATCCGACGGGTTTGGACATGTTGGCCGACCACGAACTTCCAGACCCGATTCCAAGGAACCATCCCAGACGAGTGCGGTCGGTCGGTGGATGTTCGTGGCGGGAGCGTCTAACGCGAGAGGCAGAGCAGGTGGTGTATGTAGGGCAGGTAACTCTCACTTCGACATATACCGTCTTGGCCGTACAATTCAAAAAGGGAAATTCTCCTCTCTTAACGACGAAGGTAAAGGGATTGAGATCTTGAGGGGGTGGTTCGGCGGTTGCTGTGGTGTAGTTGTTCCAGAAAACATGTCCTATCCACGTTCTGATTGGACACGAATCGAGATTGCCCAAGGTACGGGTCGCACATCAGAGTGAAGTACATCACCTGCACTGTGGTAAAATAGTCGAAAAAGTCCGCCGAATCGATGCCGCCTATAGTAATACCAATGAAGGAAGAGTAAGAGTCCAAATCCAGAGTAAAGTTTGCCGTCTTGTATCAGCCTTCGTCTTCAGGAGTTGATGTACCCTCGTAGTATTCGACCCTAGGTACTTTAATGTGACCCCAAGCATCACGTGGATATCCCCTTGCTTCCGGCGTCATGATGCCAGCTACGTAGAGACCATCCGTTTGTGTCTTGGAGATGGGGACGTCGGGTGTCCAGACGTTAGAGTTAGGAACGACATGGAAAAATACCGCATCCTCGACAACGCTCGTTGGACCAACGCTTATCTATCGAAAGGAGGATCGACCGCCCACTGGAGATAGCAGCCAGATAGCGATCAAGCCAAGGCCTATGTGATCCATGAGCCGCATTTGGACTTGTGAGACGACAGCGCTTGTGAGCGATGTACTGCCGGCAAGTAAATCCAAAGTACCAACCTTTTTGCCTCTTCCAAGTCTCCAAAATAGGATCGCATGGGTAGCTCGTCCGACGATGGGTGCAAATAAGATAGGGTAGATCGTAGGGCCCTGTATCAGTGAGCAAGTAAACGATGTAGCCTGATCAGTAGTGTGCTCACCCAATTCGAAGCTTGTTCAAATCTCTCAGCTGCTTGTCGATACGAACTTACTGGCTTGCCGTTGCATCCGAGGACAAATAGGGCAAAGGTCAGGAATGCACATGAAAGTGATAGTAAAGCAACGTCGACGAAAACATTCCATATCCGTGTGCTCATGGGAAGCTTGATCGCCTGCGGTGAGGTTGGCCAACCTTGAGGTATCATTCCAGATGGCTTTTCCAGCACAGTCTTGTTCGGTAGCCCACAGTCTAGCACAGGATTTTGGACGGTTCCATGTGCACTATCTGCACCTTCCCCTGAATTCGAGACGAGTCGCTCGCCGTGACGAAGGGGTTCTAGAAGTGGTGCATCATTGGTGAGCTACGACTCTGACGGAATTCGTTCCTCGCTGTAGGTGGAATGGACTCCTATCTTGGAGGCAGCATTCATGTCATACGAAACGAGATCGTGTGGCGCAAAAACTTTGCGGCACTGTTCTTACAATATAACTTCGAAAGGACGCGCCTCTTATGGAGTCATGGCTGAGCCTAGATACGTAACTCTTGGCGATGAATCAGATACTCAAAATGAACATTTCAAATCTCACTGTGTACTGTTGCCGGTACAGCTTCCGTCCAATGAAGTGGCAAGTCATCGAGTGCTGCTTCGGGAGCCACAGCGGCTACAGGAGGGTGGGTGGATTTGGCGAAACCACAAGGAGTCTTCGCACCGATCCGGTGGCAAACCCCACCAATGACAAGTGCCCGCCCCCACACAAACACGATGTTCCTCATGCACAAGGCTGGCAGCCCTGCAGGTCGTGCAAGCGCTGGCAAGCCATGCATGTTCGTCAAGCATTGCCGAGGTATCGCGAATATAGTATCGTTGAGCTGTGCCGAGTATCACGCATGATGAGCCATGACGTCACTAAAGCACTCAACCAATGACCGTTGGTCTACAAGCCTCAGGCCTACAGCAAACCCAGATGTACATCTTCCTAATCGTGGATGGATGATGATGACGTCATAGTACATGAAATCTGTGCTGGACCTAAACGAACCTAAGTTCACGTTGACGCGTTACTGTGTCCGTGCGTGTGATGCGCGGATATGCTTGACGCGCGCTGGCAGATAAGATTGTATAGTTATATACGATAGCTATCGCGATAGCTGTTATTCTGACAATTTTTCTACAGGCCTAGTGATAGGTGAAGAGCATATAGAATCGTGCTCTTCTAAGTAGTAAAGAGGTTACGTTCAGAAATTATAGTGTATACTAGGATAAAGCCCTACAGTGTTCCAACGCTACACGGCCCTGGTCATAGGCAGGCAAGCCACTAGAGACCCTTCAGGCCACTGTCGGCTTGCAACAGCCACAATCACGTGCTATAGATATATATAATCCCTTCCGGATGCTTAATAGCTCTTCAAGGATTCGTCTCAGTACAAGCTCGTACCAACATCTTAGCGCCTGCCCAAATGCTCCTCACATACGCTCTTGAGCTGCTTGTACCGCCAACTACGATAATAAATAGCTAGATCTTCTACCGTGCATAATCATTTGTTTTGGCTAAAGTAGGTGATGTATTGCCTCCTAACACGAAGTAATTGCTTAAGCGCAAATCAATCGCACAGTAAGGCGAGGACACAATAAAGGTGCCTGTTTTTTTGTAAGGGGCAGGCCTACCAGGCCTTGCGTACAACTGCACACGCTAACCGCTCAGGCAAACGATGGCATAAGACAACAGAGCGTGTATTGTCTTGTGTAGTTGATACTCAAGGTCGCTGCCGCAACCTGCAACGTGAAGAGTACACCGAGGTACTGCCGAGGATTCTTACTCCGGGCCTAGCCCATCACAGTTTCTAAAGGAAGCAGCATCCTTAGCGCGGAAATGTAACCGCCATCTGTCCTAAACAGCACTAGCTCCGCCTTTCCCGCATACTGCCCCGGACGAATCAACAACGCAGTTCGCCCACTTTACGATGCAGTCAATTACATACTTAAGCTAGCTTCGGTCCCATAGATTTCCTCTCAGGATTCCGAGCCAGTGCGAAACGCATCGTCATGATGGCTGACCCTATAAGCCTTGCGTCCGGTGTGTTAGCACTAGTCATCTTTGCCCACAAATCATGCCTCGCGCTTCATACAGCAGTAAAGAGCTTTAAGACCCAACCTAAGCGTGTGCGCGATCTTATCGAAGAGCTAGAGGCGCTTATCAACGTTCTAGAATCATTGAGCGATACGATGAGGTTACATACAGACGTAGATCTTCCCGCGCTTGATCTACCTTTACGACGATGTAGCACCGCTTGCAACGAGTTTTTCCAAGAGCTCGAAAAGTGCTGCTCACGATCTGGAGGTGATCGACAAAGCTTCCGCGACTGGGCTAGGCTAAGATATATGGGGGACGACATCGACGATTTTAGAAATTCGCTAGCAGCATACAAGTCAACCATCAATATCGCGCTCACAGACATGCAGCTGTAAGCGTCTTGACTCTACGTCCGATATTACATGATAGATCTGACCGATCTCCCCCCTTTAGTCGAAAGTCTTCTGTTGCTCTGGAGCGTCTTGGAGATTACAAAGATCTTATCATGACTGCGACCAATGACCTCGAGGCGCGACTCGAGACAATTGATGAAAAACTCCAATCCTTAGTAGAGCGCAGTACGTCAAGTTCTGCAACACCAGAGCTTCAAAGCATGAGAGAAGAGCGCTCCAGCACGCAAAAATGCCTTCTTATCTGCACTCGGTTTTCCAAGCTTATCGATGAACTCCAGTCCACAACAGCAGCAGATCTTCCTCAGGGCTCAGACAAAATGTCAGAGAAGATTACAAGTGATGGTATACAAGAATGCAAAATAAGCATGGAAAAGACTGCTGCGAGGTTAGAGGTGCACATGCAGGACGTTTTAGATCGCATGGTGTTTACCTCAAGCGCAGCAATGACCCAGGAAGATACAAATTACCTTGCAAGGTTGCGCGAAGAATGGACAAGTGCTCGTAAATGCAGAGACATCTGTCTCCAAGCAGACCAGCACTTGAAAGAGAGTGTGAGCATCATCGACAACCACGCTACAGGCAACGAAGCCGTACAATTCTTAGTATCGAACAGTCAAAAGACAATACATGGGAAGAATCGTGGATACGGGGATCAGATCAAACAACTCGGTGGTCATCTCAGCGACCAATCAATTCAGAAGGTCTCTGGCGATTTTTTGCAAATGAGTTTACAAAAATCAGGATACCGACATCTAGAAAACGCAGTGTCTAGAGCTGAGGATACAAATGAGAGGGGAACGAACTGGCGGTCGGAATATGGTGGAGGTAGGACACTTGAGTCCTAGACTATTGCAAGTAGCTTAAGTAAAGGGACTAGTTCAGATAAAGCTAGGATCTGATGCTTGGTAGTGTGAGGGCGTAACTGTAAGCAATAGTACTTGCTTCACGTTACAAAAGATAGTGAGAGATAGCTTGTATATTGATACTACAGACGTAGGGAGTAAGGACAATAATTCTTGTTCTTTTCCTCTTAAGTAAGGCGCATCTTATAAGCGGATTCAGCGGCTCTTGCTCTTTTTAGAAAAAGCATGCGTCTCGTGTCTAACTCTCTAGTTTCTTAGTCCTTGTTACAAGTAGTAACTTTGGAAGAGGACCTGTAGGCAAGGGCACTTGCTTCACATCAAAAAGGACAGTGTAGGGAGTATTTAGGCAGGCACTAAGATAATAGTTCAAGCTTATATCAAGACAAATCTCTAAAGAGGATAGTATATACTTACGGTACGTGATTATCGCTAGTGTAAGCTAACAGCAGCGTAAAGGGCCTCTAAAAGCTTGCCTACTAGTAACTAGGCCCTGCAGCTTAGAAAATCGCGATATATCACAGTTTATAGAACGTAGTTTTTAGTGATTAAATAATATATCTTGATCTACTAGAAATATCACCATGTTTGCCTACTGTCAAACAGTATGCTAATTAAAGATACTGGATACTCATTGCTCTGCAACATAACCATATTGCTGTGTATACCAGAGACCAATCGCTATCGAGTCACGATAGCGTTCGGTCTAACTTTATCCTCCAGATCGAGTCGGACGGGGCTAGAATGAGCCGGGGCCCTAACACCTGCTTACATTATATAGAGAGAAGAGCCACAAAGCGTTCTCAAATAACATAGAGCGCCTCCTATCGCTTACAGCATAGGCAGACCTACTTCCACGAACTAACGGCTCGCTGCAATCGCCATGAACGAGTACCGTTTTCTTCAAGGTTGCACATGGGCAACTGCCATGGCCACGCGATGAAACAAAGGCAACGTATTGGAGTGAGATCAGATCTGCGATCATGAGTTGGTCGATGCGGCGGTCAAGAGGAAGCTTAAGAGCGTCAGGACTATGCTGAGGGCGAGATCCATTGACGCATACGGTAAGGCTCGTCGCGCAAGGTACGCTGCTGTCAACGACCATCTCACGGAGGGATATTCCTCGATGGTGCTTGATGAGCGGGCTTACTCGGCTTGGAAAGGCTTTCACCACCAGGGTCTGCCTTACCTGTACGCAAGCTCGCACCGGGTGAGAGGGACCAACCTTCTATTTCCGCTGTCCTTCTCTACAGCTCGCAATGCTATACGCGCGTCTTTCAGGCACTGCGATTGATCTAATACGTTTCGTGCCATTGCTTTGGTATGCTCTCGCTGGATAAGTCAATTTAGAGTTCTGCAACATTTCGTAGGCTGTCTCCGTACTGTTGATGTCGTGGGTGCTAGATACTCCTGTCATGTCCGGGCTCGTATCCCAGTATTCCCGAGATATCTTCCCTCGTCTGACCACATCGTAACTTCGTTGCCATCACTTCTGAATACGTCTTTGCCGTTCATTGCTGCTCAGTACGTATTCTGCACCTGCCCGAATCGTGTCGTAGCGTTGTTGGTAGGGCGTTGTGAAGATTGTGCAAAGCCACTTGAATAAAGAATCGCTATTACTGTATCCATTTTCCCATCCCCACTCCGCTCAGAAAGCCGGAAAAGAAAAAAGGGGAGGAAGAAAGGAAAAGCCAACTCCACAAATCTCCCGTTATCGGATTTTCCCTACAATCTCACATCACCACAGCGCGCTTATCCTCTCGCGCACAAGTGACCCTGAGAACCTCCACCAAGACCTCACCCTAATCGTACACATCAACCCCACCATCATCATCTACCTCTTCCTCTTCTTCGCTTTCCCCTCATCCTCACTCTCACCACCACCCGCCTCTCTAGCCTCCTTATCCTTCCTCGCAGCCTTCTTATCCAACTCATCCCAGCTCTCCCCCTCACTAAACTCATCACTTCCAGACCCCTCATCACTCATCTCATCACTCGCATTCTCATCAAAGTCGCTCTCCTCACTACTCTCATCTGAAATCGCCAGCTCACTCTCACTAACCTCGAACGCACTCTCCTCTTCCTCGTCGCCATCCCCTTCGTCATCCGACTCGTTGGACAAAAAGGACCATCCACCATCTGCAAAGAATTGGTGCGGATCCGACGTCACCGTCTTCATGATGGTGGCCCAGTTGAGGTTCAGAGGACCCTCGGTAAATGGAATGTCGACAGAGTCGAGCCAGTCTTTGACTGGGTCGAGAGATTCGACGGGGATGGTGTTGATGTGGACAGGGGGCCGATTGTAATCTTTAAACACGACGACCATGTCAAAGTTTCTCAGACCGAATTGCACACGTTCCAAATGCACGATTTCAATTTCGCTGAGCGTGAGACAGGTGAAGGGCGGTTCGGTGAGTTGAACAAGACAGTCGGTCGTGGGCTGGACGAGCACGCTGGATCGACTAGGCACACCGTTGAAGCCCAACTCACGGTATGGGATATCAACACTGACGTTCTCGTTCCTCGCCGCATCGGCAATCTTCTCGGCAAAGTTTTTGAATTCCTTGTCGAGAGCGGCACGGCGCCTGCGTTCCTCTTGTTCTTGCTCAAACTCTTCTTCGTCGCCGAATTTGTGGCGGCGCTTACGGTTGCCCGTCTCGTCGAACTGCATCTCGGTTGCTTCCCGGACAAACTGAACGTCCTTGGTCTTCTTCTTACCGAGCATGATTGGGTTCTTGAGGTGCACGTGGATGATGACGATCAACTCGTGTTGTGAGGGCTGGAAGAAAAGATGCTTCATGTTGCTGAACAGAACATCGATCTTCGCAGTACCGTTGCCGTGGACGTAGCGCAGACCGTTCTGGTGGATCTCGACGCTACCAGGGATACGCTTGCCGTCGAGCGCTGGGCGGATGAAGATGAGGTCCAGCATGTGCGGCTTGCGGGTCTTGAGTGGGATGAGCTTGTCTTGCTCAACAACGTCCTCCATCTGCTTCTTCTCGGTCTCACGTCGTACGACGTCCTTCTTCAGCTCTGTAATGTCCTTGGTGATCTGGTCGATGCGATCAACGTCGTGTGACTTGAAGGTCAAACTACGGATAAAGTGCGCATTGGGGTCCTCAAAGGGCTGGTCGTCTTTTCGGCCCACACCTTGACCTGGGGACAAAAAATTGATGCGGAGTGATGTGAAGTCTGCTTCGGGCGTGTGCGAAGCGTTCTTGATGGTGTGGATGTGGAAGGGTACAGGTCGACCCATGATGGGCAGAAGAACGGTAAGGTTCTTCTTGTCGACTACAATCTCCAAGTTGGCGACTGCGTTGGGGAACTGGTTGTCGCGCTTGTACGACTCAAACTTCTTGAACTTCTTCTCTTCAGTGCCGTTGAGAGACTTTGCGCCTTCGCTGTACTCGGCCAGACCCTGCTCCTGCTTCTTGGCGTGCAGCTCTCTCTGATGTTGTCGCCGTTGCTCCTCCTTCTCCGCATCTTGGTTCGTTGTTCGCTCGTGTCGGGTACGGGTCTTGGTGATGTTTGTCTGTGCAATAGCGGGGCGCTCCTTCTTCACCTTGGGCTTTGCTTCCTCCTCTTCGTCGTCGAAGAAGAACGAGACGGCGTCCAAATCAGAAGTGGTGTCCTTGGTAAAGACTGCGCAGTCAGCCGAGCTAACACGAACAGTGTCTACCAAGACCAGCGAATAGTTCTTGCTCTTCTTGTCTTGGGGTTTGCTGTTCTCCAGATCCGACAGACCAGTCTGAACGACCAGAGTCATGCCGTCCTTTAGAACACGAGTGTTCTTGCCGCTCAAGAGGAGCGAAGAGTCCTTGTTCTCGGTACCGATACCGTAACCAAGGTTCTTGGGGAAGTGCTTCTCCCACTCTGGCTTCTTGGATTTGAGATGTGCCAGGGCCTTGTTGTAGACGTCCTTGGCCACAACACCGTCCTTGATAGATTTGATGACCAAGTCGTGGATCGCCAGAAGCAGCTTGTAGGCAGTCTCCTGTTCCTTGTTGGGCCCTACCATGAATGTTCGGCCGATCATGGCACCGTAAGTCTGGTAGCGCAGGCCGAGGACCGAGATGATGACGCCCGCGTGCAGGTTGTTCTCGTCGGGCTCCGCAGCGAACTTGAGGTCGTAGGAGCCACCGCTCTGGATTGTAGGCTGGAGACACCAGTCGAGCTGCATCGAGTCGAATGTCTTGGACAGCTTCTGTTTCTCGAAGAACTTGGCGTCGTCGATCTTGTTGGAGACCTTGTCGGCGAGGGCGCGGTGTGAAATCTTCTTCTCCGAGTCGAGGATGTCGGACATTTCTTCGACGAAGTAGTTGGACATGAGGGCGCTCGAGGCGCGGGCAGCGTCGCGGATGGTTCGCTGCAGGGTCAGCCAAGCACTATTCTGGTCCGTCGCTCAACTTACCAGCTCCTTCTCGTCCTTGACAGACAAGGCGGCGTTGGACATGATGGAGGCCAGATCGACCTGGTCCTCGTCCTTGAAGCCAGCCTCGTCGAATGCCGCCTTCCACTCGTTTGCGAAAGCGTTGTTGGCATTGTCCTTCTTGAGCACCGCAACCTTCTTGCCGGCCTTTTTCATCGTCTCGAGACATGTCTGGAACTGCTTCTTGTTCTCCTCGGCGTCCTTGCCCCGCACGAGAATCTCAACAGGCACCTTGCCACCCTTGAGCGGCTCCAGGTAGGAGGCTGCATCGCCGTTAGCACCCATACGCCATGTTCAGCCCCGGACAAGCATGTCGGACTCACCCTTCTTCTTGGTTGTGACAATCTGGAGAAGGTCGGGGGTAAGAACGAAAAGCGTAGCAGGGAACTCGTAGCCTAGCAGCCATAGCTATGTCGTCTTGTCAGCTCACTGTCTATCATCGCATGCGGATCTGCGCAATCTCACCTGGAACGCCGCTGGCTTCAGGTAGATGCCTGGCTCGCTCGCCTTGCCCACGAGCGTCGCGATTGAGCTTGCGCCCTGGAAAACCTGGTCGCCGGAGCGCTTGTCGGCCTTCCACTTGGTGACGAGGTTGTTGAGGCGCTCGTGGAAGAGCGCCTTGTCGATGACGATATCGTTGTCCGCCATGTTTGGAGGTGCGCGTAAGAGAACCTCCAGACAAGTCGACTGGGCTGGGAGGGGGGAGGTGGAAGAGAGAAGGCGACGATGGGAAAGTCGCGAAAGGATGATGCGACGCGAGGTACGCGCTCGCGGGCCGTGCGCTCTTTAACTCCACATCGGTGCTAGTGTCTACAATTACCTTGCCTAGGTAACACTTTGGGATAGCATCTTGACGTACATCTGAGAATCGTATACACAGCTGTTTAGGCCCTTTTCCTCTTTTGTGCGGCTGTCTTATTTGCTTTTGTCCACCCGGAGCTTGGTCAAAGTCACTCCCACTCACCCTGTGACCATCCCACGCGGCTGCCTTTGCCAACTTCAACCCTCCGACCCTCCAACACCCCGCCCATGCGCCTGCAGCTCTCACCCACCTCCCATGCTATGCAATGACGGCCGGCTCCAGTCTCCGCGCTGGAGTCTCTCTCCGAAGCGATGCCTCCAATGACACCTCTCCCCCCGAAGCCCCGCAAGCGCCCAACAAGGCACCAGCGACAGGTGTCCAGGCCGCCGGTATGCGCGCCGTGGCAGCCAGAATGGTCGCCTTTTACTTCCGAGCACCAGTCAAGGCCTTCTTCCGTGGGAGGATAGATTACATGGGCTACGCGAGGGCCATCAATCCACACGTCATGGCGGATGCGAAGTGGTCGTGGAGAATGACTACGCCCGCCGTGCTGGCGCATGCCATACGGACTGAGGGATGGGGCTTCATACCGAAGCAGGTGCTGCCACCTCTAATGGCAAACACATGGTATGTATGACGAGTTCCCAGCCCACGCATATGCTCACAGCGCGCAGTATTGGCGCAGTCCTATATACAGCATACCTCCATAGTCTCTCCGCACTTCACGAACCCTCGTCCTACCAAACCAAGCGCGTTTACCCCCCGCCACCCCCCTCTGTGACTTTCACAGCCGGCTTCATAGGCGGGAGTATCCAATCCGTCATCGCCGCCCCCTTTGACGCCCTGCAAACCCGTTTCCGCACGGCCGACATCCTCGACGGCAAGCACAAGACCATGTGGCACTACGCAGGCCACAAGCTGCGCTCCATCGGCATCCAAGGCATCTTCGCCGGCTGGTCTCTATCCTTTACCAAAGACGCATTCGGCGCCGCCGTCTTCTTCGGCACCTTTGAGACTGTCAAGAGCCAGGCGTACCTCGAGTTCGTGTCGCGGTACTACGGTAGCCGGACGCGCGATACGCTGCTCGAGAAATCTATACCGTATTTGCAGGAAGACCACGATGACCGGCCCGTCATCAGACCTCACTATATGCTCGAACCCATGTTTCTCCTCTTGGCTGGCGTCTCTGCGTCAATCACGTCTCAGCTCATCCAACACCCTCTTACCGAGATTCAAGACGTGCACTACCGCCGGCTAGAAGCATTGGATTTCCAGGCCCACCAGGACAACAAGCCTAGTCACATTGTACGACGGTACTACCACGCTTACGAGGAGACGTTTGCCCAGTGCAAGATACTAGCCAAGCGAGCTGGTGGCTGGAGAAGATACTTGTACAGGGATTTCTTCATGAGTACGATTAAACAGGTGCCGAGTACGGCGGCCGGCCTCATTGTGTTTGAGATTGTGAGGAGAAAGTACTCGTTTGAGAATGAGGAGGTTATGATTCTGCATGAAGATGCGAGGATCTTGCTGACGTAATAACACTATCCTAAAGCGCAAAGTCTGATGAGGTGTGTGTGTGTGTGCGTGTGTGTGGAGGTGGCAGAAATGCTTGGCGAAAAAAAAAACTTGCCCCAAAGTCAACCATCACCTCAACGATCACGACGGCATGGTCGACAGAAGAACAAAAAGAAGAAGCCCGACGTGGGGGTCGAACCCACAACCTTGAGATAACCAATCGTGTCTTGTTAGGACGTGAAAGCTAAGAGTCTCACGCTCTACCGATTGAGCTAGCCGGGCGATGCTGTTGATTGATGGAGCACTGAAGAAATACAGAGAAGAAATATTGAGGTTTATCCTCGTTCAACGCGTCGAGCGTTAATTTTTGCATATGATACCCGGATATAGACTGCCAAGACTTATAGACTATTCATTTTTTTGTACCCTGTACCCGGAACGTTGTGTGTGTATATATGTATATAAGCAAATCGCACTACACTCGTACAATCTGTACCAAAGCATGCTCAATCAAGTGCGCACATTCAACAATCAAACTTTCCACGTCTAGATCTTCATGCCCTCCCTCTGCCTTCCCACTTTCCTCCCTCCCCTTTTACTGCCTCTCCGCCTCCTCCATCTTCTCTTTCAATCTCGCGCCCACGCCCCACATTTCAAGACCTAGGATCCACCAGACAAAGCTCCGGCCCACATGCCATGACCCGTGGAGGAACTGGTATTGGCGAATCCTAACAACATGGCTTTGTTAGTTCGAGTTCCTCACCTCACATGACGGGGAAAGGAAGGAAAAGGAGAAAGAAAAAAGTCTCTTACAAACTCACACGAAACAGAAGAATATAGATCCGATGATGAGCCAGCAGAAGGCGCCGAGGAAACGGGTTTGCGAGGAGGATGAGGAGAGGATGCCAAATGCGGTAACTGTTGTTGCGTGGGATGATGCAGAAGAGGGGGAAGTGTGATTATTCTCGTCCCCGTTCCCAGACGATACAACACTGCGCCAACAGCCCAGTCCAACAGTCACACCAAGCCTCGTCGTAAGACCATTTCCCGCCGTCGACGTCGACGTGCTTATTTGCGGACAATCTGGGTCCCACATGATCGGTGAGTTTAGCTGTGGTGCTACACGTTTGTGGATTTAGAATCAGTAACAATATCTCGCGGACATTGGGGTGCTGCAGATGCTTACCTGTTCCTGTTGGTGCGGGAGGGGGTGTGGGGAACGGTGCTGTTGCCTGGGGGATGGCGGAGGGGAAGATGAAGGATATGTCTGACGCTAGGGACGGGATGTGAGATGTTGTGTTTGGGGAGTCGGATTTGGCTTTTGTTGTGGGGGGTGTGAATGGGTCTGCGTTGGATGTAGTGGATGGGTTGGTGGGCTTGAGCTTCTTGGAGGAAGTTGTCGAAGTGTTTTCAGTGGGCTGCTCGGCATCATCGTCGGCTGGAGCGTCGTCGTCGTCGTCGTCCTTGGTCGAAGTGTCTTGGTCCGCGTCATCAGTCGGTGTGGCTTCCTCGTCTTCTGTGGGTTTCTTCTTCGTGGATGTAGGTTCTTCGTTGGCGTCTGCAGATACGTTCGTCGTCGGTGCGGCATCTCCCTCATCCGTAGACGTAGGCTCCTCATCTCCACTCCTGTCTTCGTTCACAACCTCATCAGGCTCAGTCTCTTCGCCAACCACCGTCTCCTCTTCCAGCTCAGCGTCTCCTCCCTTTTCACTACTTCCGTCTTCCACAAGACCATCTCCATCCTCGCCACCACCGCCCTGCTGTTTAACCGCCAGCTTCGTAGCAATAACCACATCCTCCGCTCCATTTACTTCTGTGCTAACCCTGGTAGATTTCCCAACCCCTCCATCCCCCTCATCATCAACAGCGATATCAAAAAACCCCTTCTTTTCCTGCCCAGCATCCTCGTCCAACCCCCTCCTCCTCCCCCTCCTTCCATCAAACCCACCCGTCAACCACTCCCGCCCACCTCGACGCCACCCCACAAACCGCGATCGGTACCGCCTCACCCCCGCGTTCCTCGACGCCGTCGTAGAGGCCATATCAGAGTTATACAGCCGACGAGTCGAAACAGTACCAGTAGTCCCCATCCAGCTATAATCAGACGTATACTGCATACTCCCATCCCGCATCGATCCAGCTGCACGTCTAGCTCCACCAGCCTGCTTCGCCGCTATGGACGCAACACCCCGTCTCCCTAGCCTCGCAGCTCCGTTCACAGAGGTAGTGGTCGTGATGGGATCTTGCTCCTTACTATCTGCTGTCGTTGCGGTGTCCTCGGCAGTCTTGATGTATTCGCTGATGTAGGGGTACCATGTGTTCATGCTTGATATGGTGAAGACGTCTTGTTTGCTGCTAGTCTGTGGTGTGCTGGTAGGAAGGGCGAGGGGTGTGGCTTTGGGCGATGGGGAGAGTTCTGGATCTGCTGAGGTATCTTTGGGCTCCTTAGCCGAGGAGGTTTTGGATTTGGTTTTGGGGGGATGAGAGGTGCTCGTGTCTGGGTCAGAGATATCAGTGATCGTATTTCCTGTTCTCGTGGGAGTGAGTAGTGATGAGGGTGTTTTCAGTGTTTCTTCGTCGGGTTCGCTTGCGTAGGACTTTGTCCTGGACTTGCTGAGTACTTCGGTTCCTGATGCTGGGGTGATGGATTCAGTGTGTGAAGATGTCGCTGAAGTAGATGATCTTTTTTTCGACTTGGATTCCTCTGAGCTATCGCTAGTCTCGTCGTTGTGTGAGCTTCGAGTCTTTGTTGTGGAGGACGTGTCAGAGTCAGTCTCTGAAACTGATGCCGGGGAAGACGTATGTTTAGACGAAGCTGATGTGCTCCCCAATGTTTTCTCAGTAGTCGAAATTTTTCTCGTTTTTTGCTTTGTCGACGAGGCTGTTGTTGTTGAACCCGCAGTTCCTTTGCAATCTTTCGAGTCATCTATATCCTCTTCATTCCTAAACTCGAGGCAGAAACTAGCAGCTGCCTCTCCATGAACCGGTATAGCGATCGTTTTCGTAGCATCTAGAACAGCAACGTGGAGTTCGCGTGTCTTTGGAGTTTCATCAGGGTCTTGCTCTACTCCGTATTCGCAGAATTCAGATGCTGTGGTGTTGGACATGTACACTGAGATATAGCCTTCAGACACAAGGTCAAATCTGAGATTATAGAGGTTGTTGCTTCGCTTATCGACGGTGTGAAATTCGTAATCCAGGGTATGATGGTGCTTGGTGGCATCGTTAGGAGATGCGGGTCGGTCTTTGCGCGTATCGGAGATGACAGATTCGCCCGTCACAGATACTTGGGAGACCCTGGGCTTCTCTCCGCTTAGCGTTTCCAGCGTTGGGTATTCTGTTGATATAGATGAGGCTAAGCGATAATGCTCACGCTTAGAGACCCGCTCGATGAAAAAACTGGTGGATTCGTTGGAGACCGCCCTTTTGCTCCTACCAATATCGCTATCGTAGCTCGTGTGCAGTCTTCTTACTTCTGTATGATAGAATGTCTTTGTTATTGTCGGTGTCGTATGACCCTTGTCCTCGACAGCAGCTGCCAGAGCTAGGTCAAAGGCAAGAGCACATGTGCTCGATGACAAGGTCAGTATGTTCGGAAGAAGCTTCATGTTGATGCAGCGATATGGTGGTTCACAGAAAAGACAACCGACTATGAAGGAACAATGACATGAGTATTCCAACTGTAGTGACGATACATACTCATTGACCGAGTGAATCCCGGTGACATGTAGCTACCTGGAAGCATGGGATCATGGAATCTGTGAGATTAGCTGTGAAGATAGGGCGTACTTTCGAGTTCCTTGACGATGATGCCGTCCGCTTCCCATTCTCGCGCGCGCACATCGCATCTCGCCCGGTTGGTCAATATCATGATTCTTCACAAAGATTGTGGTATGATTTGCTGGAGCCGCCAGAATGCAGAAAATTATTCACAATCTCTAAAACGGTACTTGATCTCGTGTTTATTGTCGTGGCGGACTCTGTGTGTTTCGTGGCAGGGAAAGATGATGGGGTTGGCAGAACTAGAGGAAAGTCAGAAACCAAGTATACTTGTTCAGATAATCGATTGGATCATTCAAACGCCAGCATCAGATCCCCCGGCTCCTTCTATACTGTTTTCATACTTTCAGCTCAAGCTTCTACCTACCAAGCCATCACCTTGCGCATCTGCTTCGCAGCTCAGCAAATCGCTCCTCTGTGATAGCGTCTTCCCGCGCCTAATTCGCGAGCTCTTGCACCCATGTCTTCATGCCATCCTCGCAACTATTGCAGGCCGCGCCTCTGCAGCCCTAGGTTACATCTCAGCTCTCGCTTACACCCTGGAAAGTGTTACACTGAGCGTCATTACTAACCAGATTACCGCGCACAGAGTTCCTACAGCAGTTAGCGAAGGAGTTGGAAAACCCAGCAGTCGACCACGCAGTAGAGTAATAGGTAAACATGCCCCCAGAATCGACATCGCCGGCAACGCGCGTTCCGTCGGAGAGAGTGATTCGGCTTGTGCACTGTGTTCCTTCTGCGTTGTACCTCTGAAAAGTTATTCTCGCTCTCCTTGGACCAGTGGAGTGAGGCTTCCTGGAGAATATGTCTTTCACGATGCTGGAACTACAGACGGAGCTACTCTATACAGAACATATATTCTCAAGGCTCAGGAAGTAAAGGCTGAGTCTCCGCGGCAGTATTGTCCCTATCGATTCGTCGGGCTGAGTCGTCTTTGTCAGTACCCAAGCGCCTGATACTGTTGAACACACGTGGAGACAATAGCGCAAGGCTGCCGAGAGGAATGGCCAGCCCGTGTACGACCTGAAGTCTTGATTAATTCATCGGTATCATTATGCCGAAGGTTTCACTTACGACGCTAGAAATCACGAGAAACCATACTATGACCGCGGTCACTTGAGCCAACGCGATACAGTCCTCCCGCTCTGGATGTTCGAGTTGGATGCGGAGCAAAAAGTCCTGCGTGACATACAGATAGAAAATAGCGCTTATGCCGATTGGGCCAAAAAAGCCCATGATAGTCGCGTGGCGGATGTTGCGGATTTGAGGAATCTGTTTTTGGAGAGCGATTATGACTGGCAGGCGACGAAGGAGAAGAACCAGAATACCGAGCAGAATGAGTCGAGAGCTTGGAATGACGTCCCCAGAAAAGAACTTTTCCCAAGGACACACGGCGCCAAGCCACATGAACACAGCCACGTTGAGGAGGAAGTCCATAATAGGCTGAAGGGAATCATGCTCTGTCTGCTCGCGGAACCAATCACTAGAATCATGTCAGCCAAGAGCTGTAAATTGGATATGAGGATGAGAAAAGTTCTTACTCCCAGGTGAAGGTGTTTCCCGCGACGAAGCAGGCCAATACATCGTCCGCATCGATGAGTCCGACAGTACCTATGATCAAGAGCTGTAGAGAGATCAGCAACCGAGTGGTAGCTCTCCATCATGTAGAAATATTGGCTTACAGCTAGGGCTATGGCAAATAAGTGGAGGCTTTCTTTATCGACGAGGCGTCTTCTGTCTGCCCAGAACAGCAGATGTTTCGCGGCCCAGCCTGCGACAGCGCCATAAACGACGCTTAGCAAGATCGTGTATAAGCAAGTCACGCTCAAAAAGGAGGTCACTGCCGTTCTTGTTCCACCTTCCTGACCAGCGAATTTGACCAGATATAGCGGAAGGAAGAGGAAAAGGTAGCCAAGACCGTCATTGGCGCCTGATTCTGCAATGATTATCTTTTGAAGTGGTCTCGACATGTGCTTGTCAGCAAACGTTCCCTTCACAATCGAATTTGAAAGGACAGGATCAGTTGGCGTCACGCAAGCACCAACGATAAGGCTCTGCACCAGACCGAGGTCTGGCACGAGTTGCCATACCAGAAAGCTGGTAATGACCCACATGCCCAACATTCCAGGACCGAGCAAGATGGCCAGGCTCCGCCATTCTGTTTTGAGATATCTGCTAGGCAGCTGTATTCCAGCTATAACAAGTTGTATTCCCAGCACGAGGCGCGTAAAGCAAAGGGTGACAGTAGCGAGCGCTTCTGGAGAGCTGGCGTATTCGTGTGGGCGGATGAGACGAACACCGTATGGCGATAGGAAAACTCCGGCGCAGAGAGACACAACTAGTCATATAAGTCAACGTGACAGGAAACTGAGTTCCTGAGGTGTAGGTGCACATACGTGGTTCTGTCACATAAAATCCCTCCTTCAGAAGATATGAAACCAGTCCGAAGAGAGCGATGAAGCCGCCGCCGACGCAGCAAACCAAGTTGAAGTTTAATATTGGATCAATGCTCTTATTGACCATGTTGTCGTAGAGGAGGGCTAGGCTGCCGACGTATATTACTTGTTGTCCTGCAGAGCTTCCGAGGCGTGATTCGTTTGCTTGAGCCGAGCAGAATCTTTGAACCACGCTGCATCAAAGTCGCGTCTATCTGAGTGAGGGGCTTGTCAAGGCGCGACGGAGGGGGTGTGCGAGTGTGGGCTTCACAAGCTTTTTTGACTGTGTTCATGCAACAATTGCGAGGACTGAGCTCACCATCTGGTACAAGGTTGTCCGCGTGCTTACCTAGCAGCAGCGTGAAGCAGCTGCTGTAAAGTGTCGAGAGGGAAGAACCGGGGACTACATATGCCGCTCGCCAACAGATGGACTGCATCCTCAGCGGCGTGGGTCATCGGCTGTTGGTAAGCCGACGCGTGATGAGAGCACGAGCCTCGGCCAGGTCATGCACTACGCTTATCGTGGTTATTAGTCTAGTCTGGGGGATTGGTAACGTGCCCGTGCTCCTATCAACGCTAACTAGCTGTCACGAGGTTAACCTCCCCTCGCTCGGAAGTTGAGTAGGTTTCAAGGACAGCGGGGGTTGGGGTAGCTCCTCGTTGACTGCGCGCGGACCGTATGTTTTTACTTAGTCAGCTAGCTCGGTGGATTCTGCAGCGGAACCCGAACATCGGCAGCCACCTACCTAGGTCCTTTTCAGCGCTTCACAAGACAGCTGCGCACACAACCACACAAAAGATGCGCCGCGATACGGGATGAGATATCTTGCGTACCTTTATGAAAAATCATCACCTCGATCAGTATGTTGCTATACGCTGATGCCACGCGCGTGATGGCTTCAGAATCGCAACGATAGACCCCTCAATTCAATCCGAAGCAAGTGCCGAGATGGCTACCTGCTGCGATACACGGTGATGCATGATATCTGACACCACTATGCTTCCTCGACTCTTCTCCTCGTCTCCTCGTCTCCTCGTCTTCTTTCCCATAGGATTCCATCATCCCGCGTCTCTACACGCACCATGGCTTCGCTACCCATCAAGCTCGCTGTCCTCGACGACTACCACAACATAGCAGCTTCGCACTTCACGCACATCGATCCCTCCAAAGTCGACGTCACCGTCTTCAACGACACCTTACCCTCCTACTCACACCCCGGAACTTCCGATGCCGCCCGCAAAGCCCTCGTCAACCGCCTCAAGCCTTTCTCCGCCTTGTCAACCATGCGCGAACGCACTCCCTTCCCAGGCGAACTGCTCCGTCAATTACCAAACCTCAAGGTCGTATTCGCTACGGGTGGCAAGTTTGAAAGCTGGGATCTGGATACGATGAAGGACATGGGTATTACAGTATGCGCAGCGCCCGGCAAAGGCAGAACGGATGGCAAAGGCAGCGGCACGTCTCCGAGATCTTTGCCCATCAAGCAGGGCGGTGGACACCCGACAACACAGCATGTTTGGGCGCTTATATTGGGCCTTGCGCGGAATATCGCTGCAGATGACGCCGTGGTCAAGGGGAAAGGTGGGCCAGCGGGGTGGCAGACTGAACTCGCCATGGGCTTGCAGGGAAAGACGCTAGGTTTGGTTGGTCGAGGCAGGATTGGCGCGCATGTTGCGAGAGTGGGTGTCCTTGCTTTTGGCATGAAAATCGTGTGTTGGAGCGCGAATTTGACGCAAGAGAAGGCTCATGAGTTGGCGGACGAGTGTGGGTTACCGGTGACGGGTGGAGGTATCGCCAGCGAGGAGGAGAAGACGTTTAGGGTAGTTACCAAAGAGCAGCTTTTCAGGTCCGCCGACGTGGTGAGCGTGCACTATGTTCTTAGCGAGCGCTCGAGGGGTATTGTTGGCGCACGGGAGCTGGAATGGATGAAACCGACTGGACTTTTGATCAATACTTCTCGTGGACCACTCGTGGAAGAGGCCGCGTTGCTGGAAACGCTCCGGCAAGGTCGCATACGTGGCGCTGCGCTCGATGTGTTTGATATCGAACCTCTTCCTGCTGATAGCCCGTGGCGGAGCGAGGACTGGGATGTCAAGTGCAAGAGCAGGGTGTTGCTGACGCCGCACATGGGATATGTTGAAGAAGGTACCTTGACGACGTGGTATGAAGAGACGGCAGAGAACTTGGAGAGATTGATCGAGGGCAAAGAACTATTGTACCGGATTATCTAATGCTGATGCAAACAGGCTGATGTCCAAGTCGTATCTAGGGTTTAGAATGGGCACGCGCATTTCATCTGTCGACTGACCCTCGTTCTCCACTTCGTGGTCTATCCCATCCTCTCATTTCTATTTGTTATACCCCTCATGTATCCCCTTGGTTGACGAGCCGGATCGAAAGATGTTGATTGAGGGCAGAGGATTATCGTGTCGAACCAGTCAATGCTTATAATATATCTGAATGGCTAGGCCGAATTTTGGTTTCAGATACCACCCATACTGTACAGGTGTTGGAGTGCATGAAGACACTATCACGAGGATTTCAAGGCATCTTCTTAGCACAGCTAAGGGAAGAAGGATGTACGGGTGTTGTACAGTTGTATTCTGGTAACTAAAAGAGTGTTACCGTGCCTCCATCGGCTGCTAATGTACAATATGCCGACTGCCGCCTATCCTTCTCAGTCACGGTATCTCCAAGACGAATCTTGTCCGTTTTGGGTATGACATGCGGCGTATACGATGTGTCTTTTGCTGGTACAATATCTATATAAGGTATGGATAACCATTCTGGTAGGACCGGAACAGGATGTCCCATCGGAGGGGATACGTGGATAACTGCACGTCCCGGCCTGTACGCGATGCCACGGCTACGACGCGGCTCGATCGTCACAAGTCCTTGTACCCATTGCGGCAGCCGGGGAACCCCCTCATCTGGGTCATAGAAGGCCGTGTACAAGAACGGGGTAGGAGCTGGTGCGGCCATGCCTGTGAATCCTGCCGCTTCTACCAGGTTTTCAATCTCGTCCCTAACACCCCAGTGCAGGCTCAGTTTTCGGTCCTGCTTATCATATCACGGCCCTGTACTCGTGTCATAGAGGAGGCGCTCAGCATGGTCTAAGGTGGGGGGCTAGCTGATCCTTCCATCGGGGAAAGTCCCAGGAATCGCGTATCTCTTCGAGTTCAGCGAGTGATATGAGTTTGCGCGTAGAACCAGGTGGTGGTGGATAAGGGATTCTCCGTTCGCGCGTACCGTAAGCCCATATCTCATATACCGGTTGACGTGGCTCAGAGCAGGTGGTGATTTGAGTTCGTGGTGTCATTGTGGTTTGTGCGCAAGCAGTATGGATTTTCGCTTCGTAGCCTTTCTTTCTATAGACTGGTACTGGATTTACGGTCTTGGTGAGTCATACGTTGGCAGGGGAAACACACTGTCCCGTGTTACTGAGATGACGCAAAGCAGACGAGTCGCACACGGATCACACTTTCATGGCCGACGAGCCACTCACGCATGACCATCGTTGGGATCGTCCAATAATTTTCAAAATGTATTGGCGAGGACATCGATGCGCGTCAACTATTTCTATACACAACGTCGCTGGATAACACTTTGATACTCCTTGATTTGATTCTAGCTGCTCCACTAATCGACACAAGTATATGCTTCGTATTGGTCAGTGTTCTGACCTTCAAGCACTGCATGCTGTGGGTATGGACAAAGTCTCCTTGTCCTGTTACTTCCATCTGAAGGCTCCGTAGCCAGAACGTACTCAGGAGCTATACCATCCTCTACCCATGGGATGAGTGCTTCAAGAGAGTGGTACTTTCCAGGGACCTGAGGATAACCAGCAGCGGGGCCGCAGTGACCGCCACCCGGGACCATGAACAAGCGCCAGAAGTCATTGAGTTGTGCCTCGCCATAGATCGCTTTCGCCTCGTTGTGCTGATCGATAGGCCATGTAGGCGCGTTAAAAGGGTCAGCCCAGCCTATCCACGTAAGTCAATGATTTCGTGCTTGTGTGAATCCGGTGGACGACAAACCTTGCGATGCAATAAGTTTTCCACCTCGAGCTCTAAACGCATCGAGTCTTGGAGATATTGCAGTAATTAAAGGACCTGCAACCTTGTCCACGATCTCGACGTCGTTCTCAAAGTCGAAAGTGGTGTAATCATAGCTCAAGTTCTTGAAGACAAGGTTCTGCAATATAGGTACTGCATACGCGGTGTAGAGGCTTTCTTCCTGCATAAGCCATTCGGATTCCGATCCCTTTGCAAACCCGGGGTATACATCCGGCCCGGGTCCAGCGTAGAACGCCTCAAAAGTGGCAAGCTGCGTCTCGTTCAGACATGTCGTCTTATTGTTCTCAACTTGGGGCTGCCCAGACCGACACAGTAGTGATGTAATTTCAAAGTCGCACTTGCTTGGGTCGTCGATCACTCCGTCTTCCACGCCATCAATGTTATCACACTTCTCCAGTGCTGCATTTCTTGCAAATGTGAGTAGGTCCTGGGCTAGAAATGCACCAGGCTTCTGTGCATGAAGGCCGTTCCACAGAAAAGAAAGGATGAGGTGGGTGTACCAGTTGCCGGCACATCCTGCAACAATACCATCGAAGAGATCGGGATGGTACTGGGCCAGTGCATACCCTTGAGCACCACCTGTGGAACAGCCTGAGAAGTAAGATTTCCGCGGCTGGTATCGGAAGAAAGTCGCTGTGATGGTTTTTGCTGGTGTGGTGAACATCGCGATCGAATCCCGGATCCACGCTGTGGTTTGGGCATATGAGTGAAGGAATGGGACATAGCCTCCTGGCTTGGTAGGGCCGTTCTCGGACACCAGATGTCCAGAGTCACACCTTGAGACCTATCAGTCAGCTCAACACGACAAGATACAGAGGGGGCAACAACAAACCCTCCAACAGCGAAACCAGAGTTGAGATTCGTGGCCATTGCCTGGTAATCTATCGTGCCTGCAAGCCCGCCATTGCCTTCATGGTGATGTCAGCGACCACGAGGCACAAGCACTGATCTGACTGATCCAACACGTACCGACAGACAAATAGCGACCGTTGTAATTTTCGTTTTCGGGTAGCCAGACTTCAAAATTTAGTGTGTTATTTGGACCGTATGGCATGAGTCCAACAACGCGGCAGAAGGTAGCTGTATTAATCTCCGTGATATTTTGAGCAGCCACAGCTTTGATGTCTGCAATTCCGCCAACGTTTACACGACTGGAGCTGACAACATAGTCCGCACTGTGTCGTAACGAAGTACAACTGTCATGGTCCACAGGGTTAGAAAGTGCTGCCGCAAATAACGCGGCATAGGTAAGCTGTGCGTAAGCAAAACGCAGCATGGCAGAGACTTCAGGATCGTAAGAAGGGATGAAGCGCTTGCTTGTGATAATATCCGAAGTATTTGTACCTTATGGCGCCTGACTCTCGGCCCGATCATAAATTCCGTAGAATGTCGACCCCGCAAACCACTTCGCATTGTGAGCCGTCCACAATGACCAGACCCATGCTCGGTGGGTTTTGCAAATTCATTGCAGTGAACTACTGACTCGTTGAGAGAGCTTTCGGTGATCGTCACCGACGCTTGTGCGTCGATCGGGCGGGCTGACTGACATGGAGAAAAGACAGTCGGCGACGGGCGACCGAGCCCGAGTAGGAGCTAGACTAGATTAGGTGCATGTCTGATGCTCGGCTGATAGCTTCCGGTACAACAGATACCCGACTTCTGCCTGCAGAATGCTTGTTGATTCTTATTCTAGACAGTCAAGGTGCCATAACTAAATCTTGCATATCATATTTGTATACTGCGACAACCATGTCCCGATAAGTGGCTCCATCTTAGCACTTTACATCGTTCTTCGAAAGCTCTTCTTCTTCTGCGTTGTAGGTCTACGGGCCACACTCTTCTTACCAGATTTCTGGGTACTCACCTCTCGAGGCAGCGGCTCACACATGCTCTCCAAAGCATCGAGCATTTCAGGCTTCAGCACCCACTCCCCCGATTCCTTGTCTTGCACATAAGGCTTTTGTAGAATCCATTCCCGCCACTTCCTCAGAACCTTGACTACGTGCGCCTGTCCCGCGTCAAACCACTCTTTGTGCATTGTTCCACAGCCTTCACATTGTCTTCTTTTCCTGTACTCCTTCAGCTCAGCGTGTACGAGCTGCTCTACGCGATGCGCATGTGGTATCTCGATCTGGCACTCCGTACTAGAGTGGTATATATGCTCGCGACCGCATTGTTGGTTCCAGCTCTCAAGCCGTTTAGTAAGATCTTTGGTGTAACCAATCTTGACCATGCCAAAATACTCCTTGTCCCAGAAAAGGTATACGAAACCCCGCTTCTGGGCTATCACCCCCAGCGGAGCAGTGGCTTTCTGGTAAACGGCATCGAAGACTGAGGTCTTCTTGGACTTTTCCGATTGATAGGGTATGAAGCTCGATGAGGATGAGGCTTGAATCGTAGCAGCCGGAGTGGGCGCTTCAAGCTTGAGCTTTGTGACCGGCTTCGGCTCTGTGGCCGATTCGGGCTGTCTAATTGGCTTGGGAATAGTCACAGTTGTGTAGAGCCAAGAGACATGGCCTATAGACGCATGCGAGTCGGAAATTGTATCAAGCCATTGCATGAGTATATGGTTCTGGTCTTTTCCGATTTCCACAAGGTGTGTGAACATCCTATCCAATTCCATCAGTTTCGACATAGCGTTGGGTTTCTTCTTGATCTCTGGTCGTTTTAATGCGGTATTGCGGTGCACACCGCACATGACTAGACTGACGAGCTGCTCAATAAGACCAAGCATATCAGGGTAAAGCTCTTGGCTCTTGGCTCTTGCCAACTTCTTGATAATGATGCGTGCCTTTTCGAGTACTTTGCCATGCTTCAAACGGAACTTGCATCGATCAGATGGGTCCTTTACCAAAGATCCGGAACAAATTTCTGAATCTTCGGCAAGTCTTGCATGAAGATCCAGAGGTATGATATGTTCTAATAGCGTTCGAAGTTCGACTTGTGACGGCGTGGGGTCAGGGTGCCGAGAGTCTTCAATGTGAGTTTTCCCCCCGTTGAATACGGCATGTGTGGCTGGTATTACTGGTGTTTTCTTGGCAGTCTTAGATCGCGTGCGGGTGCTAACAGCGTCATTGTCATCGAAATTAAACGAGGGATCGAAGTTGTATTTCACGCGAGCACCCGGGACGCTCTTCTCAGAGACTGTGACGAATATATCAGATGCTGTGCATCCAAATTCAAGAATGATGTATACGTACTTGCTTCAAGCTCAAACGTCAAACCTCGAAATAACTTTGGTTGGAAGAAAGGGTCGTCTGGTAGTGTTACATCCTTCTTTTCGACAAGAGGCTGCTTCGCCGCTGAAGCAATTGAAGAACCGAAAGAAGGTTTGGGAATCGGTGTGAAGAGCAATTTTTTGGAAGATCCAAAAGTTGTCGGCGGTGTTAAGGGCGTCAGGATGCTGCGTGAAGAGGCTTCATCCGACGGACCAGAGGGCGTCTTCGGCGAATCCCAAAGGAAATCGGCGCTCGCCAGAGACGATGCAGTAGAGACTGTCGACACCGGAGACAACCATGAGAGGTTTCTTGAGTCTAGCCAAGAGGACAGGTTATCATGTCCATCCTCTTTCGAGGTAGATTGTGATAAGAAACTACTGCATGGCTGGCGATCGGCGATTCTCTTACGAGGCGTTATGTATTTCCTCTGGAGTATCCGTTGAGCGTCATCTTGTATGCACGTCTCCTGAAAAATGGAAGTCATAATGATAGCTCTGGTAGAAAGCTTGTTGATGTGATGGTAATGATGAGAGAAAAGAGGAGATGGATGTATTGACGATGCTAGCACAAGCTATTTGCATAGCACTTTATACTATCGGCCCTACCAAGAAAAGTAGCTCAATTGAGACTGCGCCAGAACCCCAGAAATGCTGCCATATCTGCCTCAGACATTGCGATCGCATGATGCTGTGAGCGCAAAGGCTCTACGGTAGTCCAGTCGCGCAGCCACACTGCCACTATGGGCAGGTGATCTCGTCTCCAAAACATGTAGGAACAGACTAAGGCTAAGATGGATGCCTAACCTTGGGGTTTGAAGGTTTTGGATCGGTGGTGGCTGCATGACCCGTGCCGCAGAGCCGCAGGTGGCTGCCTTGCTCAGCCTACTTGAATCCCTGGACGTAGAGGCTCATCAGTGTCGATGCCCATGAATCGAATTGAACCACCAGCACGCCCCCTCGGTGTTCTGACACTTGATGGGAAAGAGTCCGAAATCTGTGGCTGTAATGACGGTACATGAATCTACCATGTGCCTGGAAGGTAGCGATCTGTGGTAGCTTGGGATTTTGGCCCCATACGGAAACAAAGCTTCGAAACCTTTGGCGTAGTACTCCGTCATGTAAACTGTAATTCTGGCAGCACGCACGCGCCACCTTAAGCGCGTCTTGTGTGAGATGCCTTCCTGTCATTTGCCGTTTTCTACTCAGAACGTGGGGTTTGAAACAGACGTCTTGATCTTGAAGCGGGCCGTGCTGGAATACGCGCCGCCGGCCATGGAAGCGTGGAGAGTGGGTCAGTCCGTCCCGCGCGGGTCAGCGGGTCAGCGGGCGCTGCTGCGCGTCGGCTCTATACCCCCGAAACGACGGTCACCACGCGTACAAACCCTTTCTTTTTGTATGAATCTTCTTGCGTTTGCGTTCAAATTCTGACAGATGCGACGACATGGATTTGAATGTGAGTGGGTCTTGTGTACTTGCCGCTAGTTCCGTGAAGCGAAGGAGAAGATATCTCGCTTAGATAGCTTAAGGTCAGAAGTCGCGTCTGCGAAGGCAGTAATCTGATCAGCGATAGGACAACGCGCCGACAAGACTGTTGAGAATCCTTATCAAATGGGCACCCTCTTTCCTTGATCATGCAGCGACGGCCAGTGCCCTGGACATCATTACAAAACCTTAGCTGACACACGAAGTTCATCTCTCCTGAGCTCTTTTGGCTGCATGGCCGTTCGTGCAGGAGATCCGTGTGCTGCTATGCGGCGCAGCAACGTTACTGCGGCAAGCCAACACTGCTCTCTACGGATCCTGACGCGAGAACGCCATAAAACTAGTAGTGGCTACGCGCTCTCGTTCTAAGCATATCGACTTATTTTCTTCCCTGATCCCGATTTCACAACCACTCAGGCAAAGTGCTTTTTCTGTTGCTCATGGCTCGTCGAGGTTCACTTGCTTCAAGTCTGACTGATCAAACGGCCGCTTCTGTACGCAGACGAAATGCAGGCAAGAGACTAAGTGAACCCTTTCGAACACCAGAGACATCATCAACTTCGAGCTCAAGGTCGCCCTCAACGCCAGGTTCTACGCTAGGAACCCCGATCTTGATAGACTCGGACGACGAGAAGGACAGTACACCTACTAAACAGAAAAAACCTAGCACTCGGTCTTCACAGGAAAACTCATCAACGAGCTCGACATTGGCACTACTGAAAATCCCAGTTCGTGCTAAGCATTTGACGAGTGTGAGCGCCAAGGAAGATGCCCAAGATATCAAAATCAGCGAAGAAATGACGAGCGACGCGCAAGACACCAGCAACTACCCACAGCTGATACACGCTAAACTGGGCAAAATCGTTTGTGAGACGCTCCTCAAATCTGAAGGGGAGGGTTTTCTATACGTCTTCCGAGATCCAAAGCATAAGGGTGCAGTGAAGATCGGATACACAAGAGATATCAATAGACGCACAAAAGAACATGGAAAATGCGACTTGGAGCTGATCTTCGTTCATATATCAGGGCGGGTCAAGGCAATGAAACGGGCAGAGCAGCTCATCAAAGCCGATTTGAGGCACTTGCGTAGGCCGTGGGACTGCCCTGCTTGCAAACGTACTCATGAAGAATGGTTCGAGATCGACGAAGAGACTGCCAAAGCAAGAGTCACTCTATGGGTTAATTGGATCAATAATTGCGACCCCTACGATTCGTATGGATATATCAAACCACTCTGGAGATACCTGATAGAGTATGGAAGAAATCCTCGGGAAGAATTGGACAGCAGGAACCACGAAGCTCGATGGAAGCATTGGAACTGGGTCTTGTCAGAGCCTCTTCCCAGCGACATGCCAGGATTCCAAAAACACCAGAGGAGATCCAGTGGCATGAGCAGGCGACCGATGCCGTCACATCCGCATGGAGGCCAGCAAATTGCTCCTACACATAATCAGATCATTACGCATGTTGACAGAACGTCGATTGAAGCGCTGCAGACGTTAGGCATAAACGAATTCCTCCATGCCGCAACACAAACAGCGACAAACAACAACATCAATTGGACGCTAAGCATAAATGTCCAGTGTGACGCTCATGGTAATCAAAGGAACCCTTCGATTGATGGGTCCTCGTGGGAATGATCCGGTAGTCCAAAGACTAGTATGCCTTTCGTTAGTGTTCACTGTCGCACTGTATTTTTATCGAGTTCTTAGTCCTTTACGTTATGAGTTCTATAGACCGGTTTCATTGAATTCTTTTGTACAGTAGACTTCTGCATTAGTCATCTGCGCGAATACCCACATCTTTGATCGCATTTGCTCGACTCCCTGCCCGAAGGACGCGTGACGTGAGAATGGAGTGGTGATAAATGCCTGTAGCTTAAAGTGCGGCTGTAATCATTCAGATATGGATGTCAGAGACGTTATCGGAATCCTTTCGCAGTTGAAGTGAACAAGATATGTTGAAGAATTAGTAAAAAGACGTCGTGATCTTGCCTTAGGCATGCTTGAGATACGCATGGTTGATGAATGTGGGGCAGTACGTCTGAATTACGAGAAAGCAGCAGGTAAAGTAGGATGAATTCTATGAGAGTCCATTGATAGTGGACAGCGGGGCTGCTGCCACGTAAGTAAGCGAAAACCGCCACGGATGGGCTGTCTATCGCCGAAACGCCAGCCGCTGCGCAATCTATCCACTGTATCCACTACGGCACGAGCAGTCTTTACGAACACCATTCATGCTTTGCCTCCAGACAAGCCATCTAGACTAGCCTGATCAGCGACTTTTCTGGTGCAGATGTCAAAGACCGGGTAGTCCAGGCAAGTCCAATCCTTCTCCAGCGTTCTTCTCCTTGAGCATCAGGAGCGGATACGACGAGGAGTAGATACGTCATGCATGGCAATGGCTGAAACATGCTTCTTTGACCTATCTGCAGCTTTCGCCTGAGGACTATCGCAGCGCATGATCTTGGGACGATGAATAACCCACCTGGCACATCCAGAACTCCTCTGCCGAGTTTCTCACAACCCGTACCATCGAGTAGGATACAGCTCCTAGAAGCGTGTGAGATCTGGAGAGATATCCGATAGAAATAAGCTCGAATTGTAAGTACACAGGGGATGTCGTCATCTGCTGCTTGATCGGTGCCTGTCAGTTGAATAAGCTCAAAGTCCGTCAACCATCTTCCGGTGATATTGCCTAACGCCTTGAATCGGACAGCAAGATCCGTAGAGATCCAAGACCAGGAGGGTTCCGAAACCAGCGTACTCCTAGCTTCAACGTTTTGGGGCTGGTAGTCTTGTTCAAGAGGGCAGAACCATAGGAGCTCATCTGCTAGGTTTTCTGTCCACATGCCTGCAACGTAGGTGTAGCCTGTGTTCCTTCGGTACATGGATGCCAACCCGGACAAAGCGGGCAGTTTGTCCGAACGGTAAGTCAGACGGCAGCGTGAGTATTCCGACACTATGATCTGCCAGTCGGACGGTATAGAGACTGGGAACGAGGGGTTATCTTCCAATGGCTTGACAAGTTGAATCCTTACTTGAGGGCATTCATAGCTCTCGTAGCGATACGGGGTTGGCTTGTGTGGGATGATGCGATGGTTCCCTTCCCTAGCTGTGTGCGCAAGACATTCCCAGAACGTTTCTCCATCGCTATAATACAAGAGCCTGGGCGATAGAAGTCGTTCTTGAAGTGCCCAAGCTCTTTGACAAAGCGGTGCAGTCCTGAAAACGTGTGCTCTTGTCTTTTCGAGACTGGGGGCGTTGTTGAGCGATGGCGTCTCTGCTGATGCTAGGTCATGTCGTTGGACCAGCATTCCATGACCACAGTCAGGAGAACTGAGAGCATACAGGGTCAGATACGATAGCCGGTATATGTCGCCCATGTTGGCCGCTTCTCTTGACCAATCATCTTTGCAATCCTGAAGTATACAAAGGCTATCTATCCAGAGGTATCGTATGCCCAACTTCCGAGTTATGGTTACCGCATCACGGTAAAGTTCAGGAAAAGATACCATAGATATACCGATGCACCTCTCTTTGAGTGTGGCAGTAGTTGTAGTGAGTGGCTGCTTGCCTCCCCAACAGTGGCTGAGTGTCATATATGGGGCATGATGACCATCCGAGGTAAACAGGTATGGCGTTTCTGCGCCGACGTCGATCACTCGGGATGGTAGCGGCGAGTGATTGCCTTGGTAACAACTATGTTGTTTATCGCACCTTCCCACCCACTCCTTCACCAAGCCGAAACTAGCTTCCGAAGATGGATCTAGAGCTATGTCGCGAGTATGTCGCCCATAGATATACGCGATGTAGCCTGCCGCGAAAAGTTAGTATCCAATAAATATAGAAGTTTACACAGCCGACATACTCTTGCCTCTGAGGTGGTCAAGAAAACCACTACTGGTTTCAGTTCGCTCAGCAAACCACAGCAAAAGATGGTGTGTGCGAAGATCATCAGGCCGGTGGTGTTTGGGCGGGTTCTCGAAGTCGGCTTGAGATTGCAGAAGCTGTTCGTTTACTGCATGACAGAGCCAACAGCCTTTCGAGCCAGATACTTTGAGTTGTGCTGCATTATCAAAGTGTCGCTTTCTGCAACCTGGGGGCGTGTATGTTAAGAGCCTGCATCGCCAGCACAATCGCAATCCGATGATCGGCCGGATGTACCCGTTTATCAAAGCTGTTTCGAAATCGGGCGAGAAGTATTTGTATAGACTGTGGACAACATATATGAAAGCTGATGAGAAGCATGCATGTGGAAAGAGTATAGCCCCTAATTGGATGGCCAAGAGGATTGACAAAGCGGTGCAGATGTGCTTGATGAGGCTCTGACTTTGTGCAAAGAGGCTCGCATCCATGGTCGCCGGATGCGACGGATAAGGTCGAAGGTAATACCGAAAGCAATGTTCTGCCGTCCTTGGCTTGCCCGGGTCCGCGGATTCATGATGATGTTGGTTGATCATCCAGCTGGCAAGGCAGCCGCCGCTAGATCGCGATGGGTTAAATCGTCCATGCCTTGTCTCACGCTAACAATTGTGGCTGTGCCTTACCGGAAAAGCCACTGAGCCTTGCCAGCGCGTGTCAGTTGAGCCGATTCCTCGTCGGTCAACAGAATTTTGTACTGAATGTCTACAGCAAGTCTTTATTCACGTTTCTGGTGATCCTTTTCAAACAACAGGATCTCCGGGTGAAGGCACCGTCATACTTTGCCGAAGCACGTCAATCGAGACGCACTCCACAAACAATAACATTCTTCCAAGATCCATGGCAGTCGTTCTCACTGACTTCGAACGGCATGTGCGCAGCCTCGGAGTACGATGGCGTCACTATCTGCACGCTCAACTGCTCTTGATCGTGGTTCTTGCTTCCATATTCTTCTTTATCCCCGGTAGGAAATATCTCTCGAGGCTCTTCAGCTGGCATCTCTTCGATTTATTGACACGGACCAGTCTCAGAGCAGTATGCACCTCTTCACAAGAGGAGCTGGGGTGGATGGAACGAGCGCGCAGACACGGAGAGATGCTACAAGCAGGAACGGACAGCAACTTTGCTAGCTTTCTGGCTTGGCGTGTTCGGTGTAGACCATTGGTACGCGCGTCACTGGGTTTTGGCTGTCTTCAAGACTATTACTCTTGGTGGCCTGGGTATCTGGGCTGTAGTTGATGTAAATCTTTGGATCGTTGGCGGATACTATGGAACTCCTGGGTGCCCCGGTGGTAGCAAGAAAGAATGGGCTTACTGAGGAAAACATCAGACCTATCGATGCCGAAGCCAAATCCCACACAATCTTCCTTAAGCATTCGTTTGGGGATTGTGCGTTACGAAGCTCAACTAGGTAGAAGTCAACTTCGTTCCCACTTGCCGATGAGTAAGCTCAAGTTGTTCAATGTCCACCCTACTTGAGCGCCTCGCACTGTTCGCAGGGCCTTTTTTCGATAGCGCTACGCCTCTCGATGATGAAATTCGTATGTCGCATAGCATTAGGCGTATCTAAGACTCGTACAATAGTTGAGGACGAAGACGGAATGGGACGTGTCGGCGGATGCGCTTGCGCAAAGTGGATCATGACGCGCTTCCCCAATTTGCGGCTCTGCTAATCCATGTCTCCCATTCGACCAGCCACGCCCTCTCTAACGAATGCCTGATGGAAAACGTTGTCGCTGCGTTTCCAGGGTGTTTCCTAATGCTACCCCTCACAAAGTTGATCGCTTCCGATCTTAACCCCCAGAAGTCACGAGACCAGTGTAGCCGCTCGGCGCTGACATGACGTATCATGCCATGCCACAATCCACCTCGGTATTCACCATGACACCTCTTCGATGCGATTCTGGTTTAGTTCAACATAACCTCATATGAGATAGCATCGCTGTTTTTCGATGCTCTTGGTCGCTTTCAAACCCACAGTGTCACCAGCCTCGCGAAGTCACAGGACTCAGACATCCACCGATGAGGGTTTGCAGCACGCCAGGAGTTATCCCTATCTTCTTCGCCCTTCCGAATACTAGCAGCATTTACTCAAAGTACAAACATGGAACTATGCAGCGTCTGCTCGGAACTCGACCTACACCGTCGTTTTCGGAAAGAACAAATTCTTGGACCTTATGACGAACTGCTTCTCAGGTCTTATAGTGTCGGGCCCAGCCGCGGTGGTTGTGGTGGCTGTGCGTTCTTTTGTGCGCTCCTCCGAAACTCAGGTCGCTGGGGTAATCGCATACTGGGATTATCAGGCCGCATTATCATCCTACAAAATCAAGGCTTGGTCGCGCGGGCTTCTTCTGAACCTACAGATATATCTCAGCAACCAGATTCTGATCTACTACTCGGAATTTGTACTGAGGAAGATAGGACAGGTGTGTTGCAATGCGACTCGGAGCGATTCAATCATTGATTTGAGACCATTTAGATATGTCATTATACTACATTATCTCTGGCATGCGACGGGTACCTTCCGACCCGCGTGAAAGCAGCTGTCTCGATTTGATTAGGCAGTGGATAAGCCAGTGTATGAGACATAATGCCTGCTCTCCGCTGGCTCCAGTTGCACTTCCAAAGCGGGTTATCGAAATTCCAGTCAATCCGTCTGTACCACTTAAACTGCGAACATCTAATGGCGCGTCGGGTCAATACGTCATCCTGTCCCACTGTTGGGGTAGCAAAGGACTGGTGACGCTCACAAACGCGGTGTTGTCTCAATACCAAGAAGCTATCAAACTTGAGCTGCTCCCGAAAAGTTTCAAAGACGCGATCGAGATCACGCGGCGGTTAGGTTTTCGATACCTCTGGATAGACGCACTATGTATCATTCAAGACAATACTGAGGACTGGGCCAAGGAAGCGGGGAAAATGGCTTCTTACTATGGGCTGTCGACTCTCATGATCTCCGCAACTGCTGCTAAAGATAGTAGTGAAGGCATCCTGACAGCTCGAAGTGTACTTTACTCACCTATCTTGGGTAGAGAAAAAAGGTATTACCTGTGCCAAAGTCGACTCCTCTCAGACGCCGATATTGATGAATCTGTCTTGGCCACGCGTGGCTGGGCTGCGCAAGAGAGAATGCTGGCACCCCGCATCTTACACTACACGAAACGGCAGATGATTTGGGAATGTGCAGAAGAGTTCCGGTGTGAAGCTTCAGACATCGCGCAATACGGACAATGTTTTAGTCAGGGATATGTTAAGTCATTGTGCCAACAATATATCTCCAAGGCTTTGAGTCAAAAGAACACCGTACTCCACTCCTACTATCACCGCGGGGAGAAGGTGCTGGAACGCAGGTTCAGCGGCGCATTCTTGAATATGAACGACATTTGGGGTCGATGTGTCAGCGATTATTCATTCCGCTCTTTGACAGTGCCAACCGACAAACTCCACGCTATCGCCGGTGTCGCAAGAATGCTGAATCATAGCGGTGAACTCGGAGAGTATCTGGCGGGTATCTGGAGCGCACATCTAGCACCTGGTTTAGGCTGGATCAGAATGCCGAGGGAGCTCTCTTCGCCGCCTTTATATATAGCGCCTAGCTGGAGTTGGGCCGGTGCGGAAGGTGGAGTGAGTTGGGTGACCGACATTCCACAAACATCCACCCATGATACAAAGACGACCTGTGTCAAGAAGTTCAATCCCCACTTAATCGAGCAGCACATGATATTACAGGATGAGCATAATGTCTACGGCGCTGTACTTGAGGGTTCCTACATCACCGTGGAAGGCGCATGTCTTACGCACGCAAATCTTGGTTGGCTTTTGAGAGAGGCGTACGGTACTCATTTCAGTGATTCTGGTCATATCAGGATCGATCTCGATAGGGGTGACCAACTGGACGTGCCTGCGCCCTATGATTGCTGTATGTTCCTTATGGGCGATATATCCTACCATGAAGAAAGGGCCATACTGGTATTCAAGGACAACGACAGGTCTGTGGACTTACTACTGCTCAGCTGGGTTGACAGGGAGGCGAAAGTTGCACAGCGGATTGGGATAGCGCAGATGACAGCGCCGAGGAACATGAATGGAGTGCAGTTTCTGCGTACGTTTGATGCCGCCAGTTGGGAAAGATTGACACTGAAGTTGGTGTAAGATATCCTATGCCAAAGTCTACGAGCTATTTACAATCCAATATTTTCCTCCCACCACATCATCTAGCACTTGAACACAGCCGGTCCAGGACTCGTGTACGTCTTACTTCCAGTGTACAAATTGTACAAAATCCCCGCATCATTCTGCTTATACGCACCGGGAAAAGAAACCGTCGCCGGCGTCTTACTCGCCTCCCCACCCGTAACATTAATCTGCGCACACTCCATATAAAACTGCGCGCCCATGCTCGAACTGGCCGAATGCAGTGCAATCAGTTCACCCCTCAGCAGATACTGTCCCGGCGCAATGCACTTGGGAATCGTAACCGTCTGCACGCCCTGGTTCGCAATCAACCGGTCAACACCCCATTTCGAGCCGTCAAAGGCATCCTCGCTGATCTTGAACCAGCCTCCGCCGATACCTGAATCGGTCTTTGCGTCGCTGACTTTCTTCATGTAGGCCATGACGGGTCCCTTGTGGCTTGAATCGATGACGTCGCTAGGACCGGAAGTCAGGGTGTGGCGCCATGTTAGTTTCGCGGTGCTGCCGGCTTGTAGGGTGATGACGGTGGAGGTTTTCGCGGTGGGGTTTGGGCCGCCGTTGCAGACTATGTCGTTCGAGGAAACGTCGTTTATGGGCTGCGAAAGGGATTAGATGGAGAACAGTGGGCTTTGGAGGAACAAGAGATTTACACCGTCGTATGTGGGGACGCGGACACCGTCTCCTACTGCGCCGCCATTGACACTGAGGAAGATGGTGTGTGCGGATGTTGAGGTAGCTGCTGCAGCGAGAACGAGCGATGTAGAGAGCTTCATTGTAAAGGCTGATTTTGTTCTGGTTGGAGTGCTGGGGTTGAGCTCGATGCTGTGATGTTCATGTCGTCCGTGTTGCTTATAACTAACTTCTCCACGCCACCACCCAAGCCTCGGACTCAAACCCAAGGTTTGCAGATATATTACATGCCCGATGATGTTGCATCTACATTTCCGAATGCGTACAAGTCCAACTTCACTACCCCAGGCGAGCGGAGCATTTCCTTCGTGTCCACCAACTGCATACCGTGCCACGACTTCACACACCCCAACCACGTGCTACCATCCGGCGCTATACTTACCAAAACCCGGATCAGCCAGGCCGCATCGCTGTAATTGCAACGCGATTAGATTAGGCAATGTATTAAGACGTGTCGAATGTTCTTCGAAAGGCTTAAGCGAGCTTGACTTTAGCCAATGGCTTAGCCGTGTGTAAATTGCAGGGTCGAAAAATGCCAAGATACCCGGGGATAGAGTGCCGCCTCATATGAAGAGGCTTGCTCACGTCCTGGTTGACGCATTGCCGCTAGTGTAGAAGTGCCGACCGGATCGCGATGTGCGGGTGTCTGTCGAGATGATAGACCGCATGTGATGCACTCAGAGAAGCGTGATATCCTGAACTTCGATATCCTCCATAGCCATTACTTCCCCCTTCATGATACCATGAACGTATGCTTCGCCCAAAAGCTCGAACTTCTTGCCATCCCCTTCAACTTGCATCTGCCTTATCACAAAAGGTACACATGCTCGATCGAATACAGCGACCTTATCACCGACTTGCACACCTCTCGGCACTAGCGCAAAGTAGCCCTTCTCGGTTACAGCAAATCGCCGCATCTCTAAGGCGGCCCGGAGCGCCGTATTCAAGTCTTCCAAGATCTTGGCTGGCTTCCTCGTCTTGAGACTGTCGAGGTTGAAGTAGCCTTTCTGCCGCCGGATGCTCATAGTCTGGCCGGGAAGGGAGAGAGATTTTCCTGTCGTGGCATCGAGAATTAAGCCAAAGACCTCGCTGTGATCCGCGGAGGGAGCTAAGACGCCTGTGCCATCGCGTCCTGCCAGTAGTGTGTGTAGAAAGGCCTCGTAGGTTGAAGTGCCTAGTAGGAGGTAGGTCTGTGTTCGACCTGCACCCATGACCAGCTCCGTGTAGGATCTCAAATCACTGTTGCTCAGCGGCGGATTGGTGATATCAAGGAAAGGGTCGTTGCTAACATTGCCTATGATGGCAATTGTATCGACGACCTTACCACAGAGCGTGATCTCGCGTTTGTCATCGCTCAAGACCACTTTGGGTAGCTGCGCGCCTGTGACGGGTCTACCGCCCGCACAATATAGAGCCCAAGACTTTGTCAAGTAGCCCAGGGCTTTTGTCACACGAGGTGCGCTCCAATCTGGTACCCATGATGGCCGAAGCGGCTCCTCGTGGTCGACGCAGCTCAGCAGCTCGTATATACGCAGCGGAATCTCCGTCAGGCAGGCATTGTGGTATACCTCTCTGGTGGATCCATTATAATCCGGTACGACGGTCGAATCTGCTATACCCAGTACGCCGTAAATCTTGTCTTTCGGCTCGGTCGCCTGAGCATACCGCGTAGACTCCAGGATAGTCAGTAAGGCTTCTTTTTGGACAAGTGTCAAGCCGTGCAGGCGATCAGCTTGTATCGAATTGACTACCGTCGCCCCTTGTGGTGGCAGCGTCCAAGCATTAGTGACCTCGCCGTATTTCTCCTTCAGCACAACATCTGCTGTTAGCCAGCTGAGAATGTGGGTTTCTCTCAAGTCGTAACACCACGCTGCAAAGTCATCCCAGCAGACCTCTGCCTTGCCGCATTTTACAAACAGGTTTCTTGAAAGAACAGCTTCTTGAATGGTCCACAGCCTGCCAAACCAGGGTCGCCGGAGGAATTGGCGGACTGCCCACCATGCTCGGTCATCGCTGGGCGGAAAGTCCAGCCTCGAAAATTCGGCGGGCGTTACTTGCGCATCGGTCCCTTGCAGACGCACGTAGACGGTTTCCATCAAGTCTAATGCGAGGGCCGGGTCCTCTCCGTTTTCGTCGCCGAGCCATATAAGGGTTTCCGTCGCATGTGTGTATATCATCCCCATGAGTGGGATCTGTTGCACCTTCTCTGCCTTGTCTTCCTGGTTGATGCAGATCTGGTCCGCCCACATGACCACACTATGCTGAGTGGAGCGCATGTGTTCCAAGGCCCCTGCGAGGGTTGCTGTAATCTTCAACTCACCATGCTCGAACGCTACTGTGTGGTCAAAGACGGGTGCGCCCCAGACATAGCTCAGTGCGGTAAACCACACGGGTCCCCCTGTAACAAGCGAAACGGCATGGTTGGTATGCCTCGTGAAGGTCAAGGTTCTCCTGCTCGTGTTTGCTGGATTGTCGAAAGGCTGAGTATACTGCTCCTCTCTTGCAGGATGCGAGAAGTCGATGCTAACTGTGTGTAGAGCTCCTTTAAGTGAACTCCCGGGTTCTCCTGCATATAACTCCAAGACGCGTATTTCGCCGTCTATGAGCGGTTGATAAAGCTTCGACGGGGGCACATTAGGTCGCTCGCCCCCCTGAGACCTCTTCTCCGCCACAAAATCTCTGACATGCGTTTGTGCAATCTCATCTAGCCGGCCGTCAACACCGGCGGGGCCTTCGAGCGTAGCGGGCTGGAATACAGCCGTCTTGGAGAGAGCAGAGTAGAAGCAGTTGCAGTCATCTGACACATCACGAGTTAGTAAGCGATACCGGCGTACTGAGCTGGGCGGAAGCACTGCACCTTGCGCATTCGTTGCGCATGGACAAGTCGAAGCATGCTCGATATGTGAATAGGACTTTTTATAACTAGCCATATTGTTGTAGTGGTGATGCTGGAACTGAGGTGGGAAGTGAGGTCGCAGTTTCAGCAGGTACGACAGTCGGGCCTAGGCCCGACTCGGAGTGGGGGCCATTATGAATAGGCAGGAGCTGGCGACAACAAATGTTTGGGAATGGTTTATACATTACTTCGCTGTCGTTAACAACACCCGATACGGCTGCTTCAGTCCGCAAGTCCAAGAAACTGAGTGATGCCGTGACCCGGGGCCTGCCCGCCCTTGTTCTTCTTTCTCTTCTTGCGCTTCTGCTTTGGCTCGTCCTCTTCGCTGCTATCATCCATATCCTCGTCGCTATCACCATCATCCTCGCTCTCGTGGTCTCGCTTGCCATTGTCAGATTCCTCCTCGTCTTCATCAACGTCCTGCCAGGTTTTCTCTCCCCACACCTTGACGGTCTTTCCACCGCTGCTTATCATGCGACCAGTGACGTCGAAACCGAGACCAATGACGCTCTCCTTGGCCAGCTCATCATGCTTGAGCTCCGAGACAATCTTATTCGGGCCGAGCTTAGCAAAACGAATGTCTCCGTTGCCCAAGCCTACTGCAATGTGCTTGCCGCCAGGTCCAACACCGTCTGGTACGACAGTGATGGAATCCAGACTCTCGCCGCCTCCCTTGGAGCGGTCGACGATGATGCGCTCGTCTTGGTCGTCCCATACTCCGCGCTCCCACAGTGTGAGAACACCGTCGCCTGCACCTACTATGACCTTCTCACCTACACTCGAGCCCTTCTTTGGTAGCCCGGTGACAATGGTGGAACAAAGCAGCTCCTCCTCTTGGTCCTCACTGCGAACCATGACTCCTCTCCGCAGATCGGTGACTGCCAGTGTGCTGCCACCTGTTGTGACCCATTGCTTGCTGAAGCCACTGGTACTCGCTTGCGTGGGTGGTAGAGGTGTGAGGGAGGAGACGTAGTCATCGTGCGGACGGTGTGAGTTTTCGGGCTTCAGGGAGACCTTTTCGCCACCCTTGAGGTTCCTAATGTCGTAGATGTGCAGTGCGCCGGAGTCGGTTGTGAGGATGAGCGATTGCGGAGAAAGGGCGTAGACGAGCGTAGGCGCATCGATGCCACCATTGGCGCTGCGAAGTGTCAATGAAGCTCACGTGATTCTTGCAATGTCACTACTCACGGATCGAGCGGTACAGCAATCTTCGCAGTGACCTGGCCGGTCATGGAGTCTGCGACCTTGACGATGCCATCTGTTCCTGCCGAGTACAGCGACGTACCATCAACGCTGTATCCGAGTGTTCGACAGCTTCCCTTGTGTCGCCGTGTGCGCCAGACATTGTCTATGGTACCAAAGCCTTTCTCCGAGGCTGGCGCCGTATCATCGTCGTCGTCGTCGTCGGTCGCGTCAGAAGGCAGCCTGAAAGTCTGGACATGGCCGCTAGCCAAGCCTACAGATATAACGGGCTCTTCTGGATGTATCGCTTGCACAAAAATATCGTGCTCCACTGGGAGCGCGCACAAGTTCTCGAACATCTTTGAGCTAAGGATGCTGTGCAGTTGAGAATGCTCTTCGCGACAGCTTCAACATTTTTTGTGGAGCCGCGGCTGGGGCCAGGGCAGCTGCAGCCGATGGCCTTGGCAGGTACTTCTTGCACGTGGGCGACCTTTCACTTTCAACACCGACATCGCGGCAGTCTCGGTCCTGATATCTTGACTGCATGTGCACTATACATGCTCACTCAAGCCTTTTGGGTTGACCGTGTCCGACAGCGAGATGCCATCTCTTGTCGCAATCTAACATAAGCACCGAAGTGGTCGGATACCACATATTCAATTTCCCATTGTACTTCTTCGAGATCAAGCTCCTCCATATGGCTTCCATGGATGTCAGAAGCAGCTTCACTTTTTCCAGTCAATTCGTTCCCCAAGTGGTTTGACAGCACCGGAAACCGGGTTCGTGGACCACAAGTCCTCCATGTGCAGCATCGTGAGCACGTCGAATGAGTTTTTCCTCCCAATCACGGCCATACCATACACCACGCTTCGTCTCCACCACGCTTTTGATCTTCATCGGCCCATCGCAAGACGTCCTTGGCCACCGACGCGACAGGAAGGTCGACTTCCTTCCTCATGCGCCAAACCCCGTCAGGCAATGCTGCCGAATCACGTTTGCTAATGATTGGTTACCAGCAATATGAACGGCTCTTCCCCATGTTCACCGTTGTACAGCCGGCACAAAGACATCCGACAACACGCATGTCTTAAATAAACGCCATGAACCAATGTTCTCCCACTTGGCAAGCGTTGGATTCCCTTGCAATAATCTAATACTTAATCTGCCCAACATGCTTGCGCCATCGCTTCTCTACGGTCTTCTGGCCGCGGCCTCTTCGGTCAACGCGTATCATCATGCGAAAACTATCAACTACACTGTCGTGACCGGTATCTTCCAACAAGACGACAACACCACCGACCCTTCGACCTTCGACTTCCTGAGCAGCAACTTTGGTCTAATTAACCGAACCTACCCAAGCGACTCTTCCTACCCAGATCGCAAGCACGCAACCCAATGGCAGCGTCTCGTCCACTACCTCTCCACCCTGAACAAGAAGGCACCGCGCAATGAACGCTACACCCTCTTCTTCATGGGCCGCCACGGTGAAGGCTTCCATAACGCCGCTGAGTCCTACTTTGGCACCCCGGCGTGGAACTGCTACTGGTCCGAGTTGGACGGCAACAGCACCGTCACGTGGGCTGATGCGCAGCTTACAGAACCCGGTATCGAGCAAGCCAAAGTCGTAAATACCTTCTGGAAACATCTCATCAAGGACGAAAAGATATCTCCGCCCGAGACTTTCTATACGAGTCCTTTGCACCGCTGTCTCGACACTGCTAAGCTTAACTTTGAGGGTGTGCCTCTTCCGCGCAAGAACCCCTTTGTGCCTGTCGTCAAGGAGTTTCTGAGAGAGGGTATCAGTGCGCATACTTGCGATCGCCGTCATAGCAAGTCTTACATCAAGAAGAACTTCCCCGGCTTCAAGTTCGAGAAGGGGTTTGCCGAGGAAGACCCATACTGGACTGAGCTTTTCGCGGAGCCGCGCGCAAACCAGGATGCGAGGTCCAAGGCTGTGCTTGACGATATCATCAGCAATGATGATAGCACGTACATCTCCATTACTTCGCACTCTGGTGAAATTGGAAGTCTGCTACGGGGTAAGCTTCCTCTTCCTTAGTTTGGTGATAACTCTGTTTACTAATAACGACGTAGTTCTCGGTCACCGTGAGTTCCGTCTTGCGACTGGAGCTGCTATCCCGGTTCTGGTCAAGGCAACGACAATCAATGCTCCAGCGCCGCCTACAACTACGCTTCCTTACACACCTCAGAAGACGTGTGCTCTGCCGCCTACTATCCGTGACTCGAGCTGCAATGACTGCTCGTGCTGTACGTGAACGGGCGTTATTCGCGCAGGAAGTAGAAGTTCTGTATATACTTGAAATCAGATATGAAATGTGATCTATGCTATGTGATTTACCTACTCGCTTCGACCACGTGGGAGCTGTGGTCCAGAGCTGTCTCTCCGAGTCTTGATTACATTCAATCTCGCTTGCCAGTCGTCTCGCCACCTCGGCTATCTCATCACGCTGTCTGTCCATCTTCACTCGTAGAGGCCCAGGACATCCATGCTATTCACCACATTCTCCATCACCGACAAGGGCAACACGTCGACATGTCCAGGATCCCGGAGCCATCTTAACCCTTATGATCGGCCTCCGATCCTGCTAACCTCGAACATGTCATCAAGCTAAGATGCACGCCAGCCACATGTCGCAGGCACCTATCTCCACAAAAAACCCAGATGCTTCCAAATCACCAGCCCCATATATAGATGGACCGCGGTTCCCAGACATCTGTCATCTGAAACCCATGGTCATGTACGTCGTAAATCTCCCCCACCGCCACCGCGCGGCGAAAAAGGCTGGAAGAAGACCGGAGCAACGCTAGCTCACTGCCGCTCAGTCAGGAATCGGGTTTAACCTAGCGTACCAAACGGACCTTCTGGCCGGGAGTTGGAATTGTGTAGCGGGAAGGAAGGGAAAGGCCTGGCTTGAGCGTTGGGTCTGGTGCAGAGCGGGCGATGCTAGCGTACCAAGATCGCGATCAAAATCGGGCCTTTTGCGCCCCGAGTCTGCGTCGTCTGAATACGATTGGCGGAAGTATGTATGTATGGGATCGGAGGAAGAACTAATATGCACGGGTGGTGGTAGAGGGAGAAACGTTAAACGATGTCGGTTCCCAAGCGAAACGAGGATGCTAGGTGGTATGCAGACTAGATGACGGGACGGCGGTGGTTGAGTGGTGATGGGAGCGGATAGCGTACCAGGTCAAAACAGCGCACTAAATCTCCCTTTCATCAACATGACGGAGCTATTCGACGACATCACTAATCGGTCAAATCCGTTGGTGTGTCGTGGTGCGAAAAGAAGGTTTGCATGGTCGGTTGTTGGTACGGTAGCCTCAACGGTTGATCGCTCGATTGGTGCAAGGATGTAGTCGTCGATCTAGCGTTTGTGTAGAGCATAGGTGCGACGTTGACCGGTCGGTGGTGTTCGGCGGGTTCTCTTGGCTGGAATTATCAGATGTTGGGGCTGGTGGTTTGGACGTTGATGATCGCGAAGCGATTACAGTTGTGAAAGGGGTAGTTGAGATGATCGTAAAGGCAGGTGCAATGGGTGCTAGCTAGCTTACGTTTACTTGTGTGTCGTTCTGAAGTCTTGCGAGACTGCGGCAGTTTGTTGTTCGCGTTCGCATACAATGCTTTTTAAGGTTGCGGCATCCTAGTGTCTGGTGTCACTGAGATGTCATCGCGGGGACTCGGAATAGCACACACCAAGGTACTCGCCCGGACGGCAGTCGAAATCTAGCAAGTTACTGGCTTGTCCATAATCATCTGTCACATCATGCCTTCGAGTATGCTAGGATCTTTACATTGTTCATTAGGTAGAATATGCTCATGTATACAGGGGTATAAAAAACTGTCATGTCGCTTTTGTAATGTACAAGGATGGGGTATAACATAAATGGTGGTGATCATGCACCCGTGTTTCGCGCCTTGATGCTGATAAATTCCAAGGTCAACCAAGCGAGTCAAGTATAGCTTGCGACTCAAGCCGCTGTGGGGCGGATGGATTCCAGATTGTTTGCGATTACCGAGACGAGTCTTCGGTGTCCTTTTTCGGCTCTGGATGAACCGTGTGTCTTGTAGCCTAGGTCTTGCTTCTTTCGCAGATCCAAAGCCATGGCGCTAGTGACGGTCATGTTCGTTCGCAGTTACAAGGGCAAGCGAACATGTGGGGGATCGCATCACTTTCGATATGCGAGAATGGTGTCGGTGTTGCTTCCTTGAGAGACCTTCTGTCTATGCGGCAATCTTGATCAAAGCTGAAACGCAACGACGTAATGTCCGTCTTTCAGGATCAGGGGCAACCCCAGGCGGCTTCGTTGAGATGATTTGAGGAAAGTGATTGTGGGTAGATTGCTGAAATTCATCATCGGTATGGTGCAGACAGAACCGATCCCCTCTCTTCATCCGTAATGTAGAATGACTTTGACACCAAGATGCCGTTCTGAAAATTATCCTCCTCACTGCTCCTTGAGCTCTTGATCCTCAAACTCCTCTGACTATCGTTGTCTGAATTGTCGACGCGCGTGCTCTTCTTTGAATTGGGAGGAGCGCCGGTGCCACCGAACCAGTTAGGCGATTTCGGGAAAGATCCATCTCGCGTTATTTCGTCGTCGGAAGTGCGTGTTTGCACAGTGGCTGAGAGTTTGTACATGTCGGGCCGGAGTTTGTCGGCTTTGGAAGCCGGGGCGGCGTTACCGGGTAAAGGGGCAGACATGCCGTATGCGGAAGGTCGATATGCGCCAGATGGGCGCGTCGAGAGTCCAAGTTTGTGCATGGCAATGAAGAAGAGTGGGCGGAGAGTCGCAAGGCTACCAGCTGTGATAGCAAGGCCTTGTTCAACCGATGACCAGATAGCGATATCAGTCGTCGACCCTAGTAGAGTTAGTACTTGGTAACGACAGTAGTTAAGGAGGGACATACACAGGAAGTCAGGTGCGTTGAAGTAGTGGATGAATGGCAATCGCGCGATGACCGCCGCACTCGCAATGCAGCCCATGGTGATCAAAGGAATCAAAGCGACCTTAGTCCTCCTCTTCAACTGCAAATGCCATACCAGAAAGCCAGGAATAATCGCGAAGGTGAAGTCGGTGATGATGCTGAACACGCTGTAGACATAGCCAAGCGCGGAGATGACAGTGTTGTCAACGCACTTTCCTTGTTGCGACGTGCGATCCCACATGTAAGAAACCGGGTAACACTGGAATAGACAAACGAAGAAAAAGGCGCCTCCAGCGATGACCGAGACACACATTGCACTCCAGATGATCCTGATATTCTTAGTGCGTGTCGCAAACATGACTTGCATGTGGATTTACTCACCATGTATGGATTTTACGAATACTGATCCGTAGGAGAAGGAATCCGATAGAAATCTTTGCGCATATCATGGCTACGGAGTAGAACAGATAGCAGAAATACCAGGCATGCCTTGCCTTTTGTATGCCGTCGGTAGACAGATCGTGGTGGTGGCGTCCAGTTCCATAGTGTATACCGACGCAAGACGAAGTTGAGTAAGAGATGAAGAAGAGCTGAACATCTAGTCAGGCCGTGCCCCAGTTATTTGGTCAGTCCACACTTACTGTTGCGAAGACCATTAACCAGTCATCTCGGCCAAATGCCTTGACCATTTTGACACGAACAAATATCCTCAATGCACAAGCCAGGATCGCAGTGGTGGTGAAAGCGATGTTGACTGCGAGCAGCTCAGGCCCTCTGTTTGGGACAGCCATGGTGATGTTGGTATGTTGTCGAAGCAGTTGACGCTCACACGGCGAGGAGGAGCCCCAGTAGAGCACGACCAACCATTATGGGGGGCTCAGGATCTTTTACGTAGCTGGATTCCTTACCGAACAAGCACGGTGGAGCTATAGAGGGCACCGCATAATGAGTGCAGCCACGAGAGATGTGGGTCTACGGGCGGGCTCCCAGCACTCATTCCAGGGTCTGGTCCGTTTCAGGGAGACACCATTACCAAGAGGGTCGCTTTCCCGCGGAGCTAGGACCTCGAACTATGGATTTGGCGAAGTCGTTCATGCGTTGACAGGGCTAGCTGGGGACGCGTAGAAGCTGACGGCAGTAGTAATGATTGCCGTAAACGAGATTGTCCATTGAAAGTAAACGGACATGACGGAAGTAGGAGCAGGCGATCAGCGCGCACCAGCGTCTCGCAGGCCGCTGAGTAGGGATGACATTGGTATATTTGCAGAGGTCTGAGACGCCACCACTACTCAAAGGAAGCTTGCAGTAGCAAAACTCAAAAGAGCGGCTTGAGTAACGGCAGTGATGCTCCATGTCGTGCTTTTGGAGGTGCCTAGACGCGTGCCACTCAATCGAGTTTCGCGATGTTGACCGGCCACGTGAGAACTAACCATGTTTGGGATTAGTCACCGAAAATCCTGTAAGGGCTGCATCTTCCGTGCCTTCCGCTTCTTGGCTAGTTTCTACACAGACAATGAATGCTAGCAACCTCCAATCCAGGCTCCTCGGAGCTGCCAGCTGTCGCCGCTGATCGGCAGCATCATCGCGCAGTATGTCTTTAACCGTTGGTTTCGACTATTCTACGACTTACTGCCGGTTTTTCTCGATGGGGAAGTGCTCTGCAGTGCTAAGCGCGGGAACTTGTATCCACAAGCCGGACGGTTCCTGAACCTGCATTGATCCTCACTGACAGGTTTGCACAGAGCGGCTGTTCTTAAACTTCACCTTTATTCCTACCATGACATACCATGGCTGATGGCGTTCAATGCAATAGCCAGAGGATGTCACCAAACTACTTAGCAACCTCGGCTTAAGCACATAGACCGCAGGGTTTCACGAGTACCTAGCGCACTGACTGACTCGTTATCGTGGCCGTCGGCACTTGATGGAGGCACTGTACGACCTGGATTTGGCTCCAAACTTGCATCATCCACAGCGCTATTATCGCGTCTTGGACGCAGAGTCTGTCGCACGAACGACCATGGTTCGCAAAGCTGAAACCCATGCTTAGAATATAGTTGTACGGCAACGATCAATTGTCCGAAGATATGTCAATGGCTTGCCTGGCAACTGTTGCTCGGTTATCCCGACAATCAGAACACGGCAAGATATCTCAGCAAGGGTATCGCGGTTTACCACGTCGTTGAGTTTTGCTTGCAAGACCCAAACGGGTCATACTACAAGAGGTGGAGCCGCGGATTCCAAGGGAAGATTGCGACATGACCGTCGCGGGCATCAGGGATGCACAGCACTTCCGAGTTCCTGGAAGTTCCTGGAAACAACTCCGCACCCATTATTGCCCGGTTGGTCGCCTGTCCGGCTCTCCCAACGTTAATTGGCCTCAGCTCAACGTCCTTCCCGCCTGGTACCTTTGTGTCAAAATGCCGGGGAACGTTTACCAGGCCCCCGAGCGAAGGTTCAACTACGGAACGGAAAGAACTCCTGGAGTAGAGTTCTGCTGTCATGATGGCGAAACCGTATCCAAAGCCGGAGAGCAGGCCGACCTCTGTTCAGAATTGCGCAACAAAGAGCTTTTCGGACTCGCACTCGCTGCACCCCTTTCAAGCCGTGGTTGACGCATCTGTCGCACAACCCATGCGATCGGTTGCAATGATCCTACGATGTACTGGGTTACCGCTGATCTTCAGTCTTTCAGGATGACATCCGCAACACCGCACCCAGGCTTGAGCAAAATGTAAGCAGGTGTCCACTTCCAGGAACGCCCTACGGTTATATTCTTCAGTTTGCGCTGACTTCCGAGGTCCTTACATCGGCATCTGACACGGCAGACGCTCCTGGTTCAGAAGAATCTCACTCGTGCGAGAATATTGATCATGTTTCAAACGATCAACGCTTGCAGTAGGTAGGCGACATGCATTAACAAAGTTTTCACGTTGTGCGATGTACCTCTGTACCGTCCAACAACACGGCGAGTCGGAGGACCACCCGCGGGCTCCTAGGCCAAATGCGTTCTTCAATGCAGCTGAGACGATTACCGGAATAGGGACGAGCATCAAAGCCAGAACAAGACAAGTTTCCTTGTCTCGATTGAGCTGGCAATCTCTTAGGCCATACCGCCTAGGTACATGCTTTTGACACAGTGCAGTGCACGCAAGAAGCATAGCATCAACGTCGCCTTGCACTTTGTTATCGTGAGCAAAGTACACTTCGCTACACTGATCTTTTCTTAGCAGTCCACCATGAAGTGTTTGTTGAAAGATATCAGTGCTTTTCATAAGCATTCATATTTCTTTTTCTCTTGTCTCCACAGCACAGCATCGCATCACAGTCATTAGGTCCCGGAAAGATCCTCACAATAGTGTCTTTTTCTTCCGAGCGATCTCCTTCCTTTTTCGCGCCTGCACGTTGCTTATCTCTTTTTATGCATGCACACAAGATGCGCCTATGCGGCGCAGTCAGATTTCGACGCATCCCACGCCCGCACACCCATCCACACAAGCACGAGCGCCCGCCCCAGAAAATCCTAGCGGCTAACCAACCCCCGCAGCCGCCCAACCAACACGTTTGAGAAAAAAATCTCCGCACTCCCGCGAAAAGTGTGGCCGAGTGACTGCCGCCTGGGCAAGGCGGGTGTGGCGTAAATTGTTTCGATTGGAGTCTTGGATTCTGCAACCGCCGCATTTTGCTGTGCCACTGGTAGTACGTTTCGTGGGTGGGGAGGCAGGAATGCGGCGTGGTTAGGGGACGTGGGGTGTATATACTTTACGAGGGAGGCAGGTTGATTGTTACCAGAGACGTGATGCAGCGCATCGTGCTACAATACCAAGGTTCTTGAGTGCATTCATCGGTCCGATACTTGTCCAAGGTTCTAGACGACTCGCATCGCGAACTCGTCTTTCCAGCGAACATCCAAAACCGGCACGCGGAATCTCGCGCGTCAGCCCAGCACAAACATGGAAACCATCTTCACATTCATCACACTTGTCGCTCTCGCATCTTCTGCGCCATTACCCACGTCACAATCAATTGAAGCCCTCCCGCTCGTCTCCCTCGCCCTCATCGGATCACCATCACACTACACAATCGGATCGGCGCAAAGCCCACAACTTTCCACGTTCACATCTACATCCGGAAACGCGTGGTCGATACATATACCCATCGATGTATCCCTCGATCTAAGCACACGGCCAGAGCATGTCCAGGCCATCGAGGTCACTGGAGTAGAATCGGGAAAGGACCTGGCGGGAGAAGAGGTAGAGAAGGATGATAGGGGTGTGCTGTGTAAAGCACGTTTGGGATGGGGGAGTGAGGAGGTGGTCGTGGGGATGGGCAAGGGGAGGGTTGTTGTAGATGGAGGGAAGATGGGTAGGGTTACTGGGTTGAGTTGTTGGAAAGCGGGGGTGTAGGGAACACATGCATGATTTGAGTGAGTGTTACAAGAACAAGCAGCTTCGCAAAGAGTCCTGGAGGATGCTTTGTTGCATGAGGGTTTGATGTGTATACAAACTGGTTTCTAATCTTTAATTCTCCTAGAGGGCGCATGCTCGTCGTGGATATACCTTGTGACTTAGTATCTTGTCGTGTTTCACGAACAAAACTTACCTATATTGTAACTACGTGGGTGGCTATGGGGAGTGACGTCCTCACGCACGGTAACCTTGCATCAGCTTCTCTACAATGCTGATGCCCATCTGCTCGTCTGCAGAAGGTGGCTTCTCCGGCTTCTCTTCCTTTGCAGAAGTAAAGCCCTCTCGTTGCATGATCTGCTCCATCATGCGAATGCCTCTGAGCTCTTGTAGTGGGGGGATGTTCTGTATGCCCTCGGGATCTACAGTATCAAAGTCCAGGGCACCGGTGGGTTTCACCGCGCCAGCCACCTCGTACAATGCGTCTGGCGTAACGACAAAGTCGCTTTGTACCTCTCCCGACGTCGTTGGTGTTACCTTCTCCACACCCAGTTGTGCCTCGTCGACCACCTGGCACGCGTGTGCGACAGCAACAACGGGGGTATTGGGCTGCAGTACCTTCAAGTCCTGCAGCATAGCCCACTGCACTTCGAATAGATTGTGGCCCTCCCATATCGTCACGCCCTGCGCGTTGAAGACGAGACCCCCGATAGCGCACATGTCTACCTTGAGACCTTCATCCCGCATCTGCGAAAGCGATACCGCTCTCCCTATCCCCGGTTTCTCCATGCCGTCTAGACATGCAGCCATCTCGTACTTGGACTCGCTGATCCTTCCGGGATGCAGTAGTACGAAACCTCTGCGTAGCCTATATGTCGCTACCAAGACCCTCTTCCCGTCTTTCAGGGCTCTGTATCGCAGTTGTTCGAGGCTATTGTCGGGCGTGACGAGGATGACGCTGGCCGACTGGTAACATGGCAGGGAGACTAGGCGGTCGATTGCGGAGGCCGAGCTTCGGAAGTCGGGTGTGAAGGACATGAAGTCATAGTTGAAGCGCGCGTCGGGAATGGCGTGTTGGATAAGGTCCTGGTATACGCGTGCCCATATCAGCTTCCTGCTGGAGTCGGCATCGGGAGAAGCAGGGGCCATCATTGGGAGAGACCGGAAGCGAGCGAAGTGCGGCTATAAGCCTGGGTATACGTGATGTGTGATGCTGGAAAGGCGAACGACAATGTGTGGAGTCTGCGCCGTGCAGCGTAACAAAGGGCGGGGGCATGTCGGCCCTGGCGCTGACTAACCGGACCGCCTCGTTTTCATGTACAACCTACCTCCCTCCATGTCAACTTTGTTAGATACCCCGTGGATTGTTTTCTCAAGACTGTCTCTTCACGATGCACGACAGTCGCTTCGTCAGAACATTGGCAGAGATCCGGGTTTACCCGTCCCCGCACCATTGGGGTAAAGTCCCCGCGTCGGGCTACGCCAAATCGGCTACATGATTACGTCCGTCATATTACCGAAGAGTCACATATCTCAAGGCCAAGACGCATTGCAGAGCATGCTGTGAGTATTGGGAGTAGTACGTCCGAGCAGGCACAAATAACTTCCATGATGGGGAAGCACAATGACATCGAACTACGAACAGCTGCGACACCTTCGAACCGGTCGTCGATGGAAGGCAGCGGAGGGACAACACCAGAAGAGCGCATCGCAGAAGCATCGAATATGGATTCCATCAACACCGGTCCGCCAATACTGGAACCTCGAAACCCTATCGAGCCTCTCGAAAACGTTCAAACAGACGCCGAAAGAGATCAGCCGACCATTAAGAAGAAGACATACAAGCATGCAAAAGCCTTGGAGATCTTGAAATGGTTCGTCAAAGACCAGTGGTTCCTCCTCGCAATGGGTGCCGTAGTCCTTATCTCATCCCAAGTCCAAGTCCCAGCCTCACAGCAGCGCACAAAGCGGACGGTAATCACATACCTCGCAGTCTCCGTCATCTTCTTCATCAACGGCTGCACACTGGACACACGGGTCATGCTCGCCAACTACATGCGCTGGAAACTACACATCTTCGTCCAATTACAATGCTACCTCGTCTGTTCAGCAGCCACCTTTGCCATTGTCAGCCTATGTGCGACGAATCCCAACTTCATGGACCCATGGCTATTGATCGGCTTCCTGTTCGTCGGCAGCGCACCTACAACAATGTCCAGCAATGTTGTCATGACGAGACAAGCTCATGGAAACGCGGCGCTCACGGTAGTTCAATCCGTCATTGGTCAATTCCTCTGTCCCTTTTTGACACCCATCATCCTGCAAATGTATCTTTCTACGGGATCGTGGTATAGCAAGGTTCTCCAGCGTGGCTCTGGTTACGCCGGCATTTACCAGCGTGTCTTCATGCAACTCGGCCTGTCGCTATTCCTTCCAATGTTGGTCGGACAGATTGTACAACGCCTGTTCCCGAAGATTACGAAGAAAGTGTTCTTCGAGTGGAAACTGCTCAAGCTTTCGTCAATCGCGCTTCTCACGATGGTGTGGCAGACTTTCGACCAAGCGTTCTCTTCTGGTGCGTTTGAGGCCGTGAAGCCGTCGAACATCATCTTCATCGTCTTCATCACAATCGCGCTGTACTTCATATGGCTCGCCATATGCCTCACAGCCGCTACTTTGTGGTTGCCGAAGAAGGATGTTATTGCATGCTGTTATTGTTGCCCGGCAAAGGCTCTTGCTATGGTTGTCCCCCTCACGTCGGTCATGTACATCAACATCGATCCGGTTGATCAGTCGAAGATGCAGATACCTGCGATCATCTTCCAGGCTTTCCAGGTTGCTATTGGTGGCATCATGACCATTGGTTTCCGCAAGTGGATCCGACCAGAAGAAGAAAAAGAAGAGGCGGAAAAGAACGTGGAAGCAGGCGCAGCGAAGTAGAATTGGAAAGAAGACGGAACTACGCCGATATGTATTACGCCCTAAACGTCTATACTATGCGCGAGCATCCGATTCTTCCGCAGGCGCCTCTCCGCTCACCCCATCTTTTCGCTTTTTTGGATTGCAAGAATATGTAGACATAGTGTATAGTAGTCAAGAACGCCAGATATGCCAAAGAAAAATCGTCTCGTCAAGCCGTGTTTTGCTCAAGTAATGCAGCAGCATCCGTTGGGAATCTGAATCAATCAGCTTGAGGATCTGCCAATGGAAAGGGGATACATACGCATTTGCATGTCCCAGCGAAGCCATCACAAGGGCACTCAACGCAGGTGACTGAGGCAACAGTGCCGTCCGCATTTCTGACTTCCTTGACGGATCGTTCAAGACTGACCTGCGCCATCGATTAGCTGGGGGAACCTCCAGGTAAAGCCAGACTTCTCACTGCTGCGGGCGATGCAAGCGCAACCGAGGCGGCGACGACCGCGATAATAGCCGAAAGCTTCATAGTGTAAAAGGTACCGAGTCTCTGTAACTGTTGGCAACGGAGCAGGATGATTCCAAATGTGACAAAGGATTCAAAGGAGTTTTTGATCGACGCAACAACAGCACAAAGAAGAAGCAAATGCATTAGACAGGACGATCCCGCCAGTTCTTAAGCAGCAATACTTTTTGCCCATCAATGCTACTAATTTGGCACCCTTGCGGTAGTCCTAGCTCGGCCTCCAAACTTTCTTGTGCCCTTGCTCCCCTCATCAATTTTCGCATATTGTGTACGACGCGCGCACCGGTTCCCCGCCCTCGTGGCAGAAACATGTTTTCGCGGAAGATTAATCTATTATCACGCTGGCGTTTACTGGCTGGACCTCGCTTCAGTGCTGGACCCAACTAGGATAATTTGCAAAACGTTCCGGAACATCGGAGTTTACCTCACATATCTCATGAGCCGCGATGCAAACACTTTCTTGCATCCCGGGTAAATGGTCACACGAGACTGGGGTGCATATTGAAAGACCAGCGCATGCGGGCGCGCGCGCGCGCAGGAACGGAGACTTTGGCAGTCTTTGCATACATAGACACACACACATACGGCGTCGCAATTTATTTTCTTACTGCCGATGCGGAAAGGTCATTGGATGCAAGGAAAATACCCGTCGATAAGAATCATAGTATGTGCAGGGCAGGGCATGCAGCGGACCAAAGCCTAGATCGAGTGTACATCCGTCCACGTGCTGCGTCGCCTAGGACAGCTGCCGACAGCAACAAAAAAGGAACGCATGCGCGCACCCCTTTATGTTGTTCTGCGGCGTACGCCCGCCCTGACGTCGTGGCACAATCGACCCGACGACCAGTTTTGGCGTGTCTCGAGATGCCTCTTACGCACGTCATTCTGCGACGCCTCGGTGCGGGCGCGTATATCATCGACAGGCACAATTCCTACGCGTTACCCTCGTGTGTTGCGAGAAGCTGATCCGGCACATACCGAATAGTAAATCCCCTGTTCTAGGCTTTTCGAACATGTCCCTGAATCCGGCACTAGTGTTGAGTACATATACGAGCATGCAGTCGCTTTGGCTATGGGACTACTGCACGCTTTGCACGTTCACCGAACAAAGTTTCAAGCTAGCAGCGTCGCCTACAAGGCATTGCGACTCTTGACTGTGCGGGCGGCGCATCAGCCGTGTATTGTTCATCACTAGAAACCGCGACAACAATCTAGGGCGAAAAGCATCGGTGCTTGGGCCTCCATCGCTATATGCAGATGACGGACTGCTTTGGTTGAAGCGACTTTTCGGCTAAAGCGGCGCATACACGAGGTTCTTGCCATGCTATGGATCTAGATGCACGGAGTCTGGATGCTCTCTAGGTCATCACGTGCAATACATGTCCTCGGCAATATGCGTCCGTCCTACGAGACGGCTGACGACCATGTCTCCTGGCACTTCTCTCCTTGAGTGCAAGTATTCGATTTCAAACATCTTCCTTGCCCTAGTTCATAGTCCCAGACCCGTCTCCGGAAACCCGCTCAGTCATGTTCCAAGCCAGCTCGGCCAATCCATCTCAACACCCAGCTACATCTCGACCATCAAAGACACTTCTAAATGTCGACTTGGCGTACCACAAGTGCATCCATGCAGAATGACTTCCCGTCTTACCACCATCCCCTCCTACCAGCGTTCATCAGAATCTTCCTCGCCTCCTCATTCCACCTCTTACTTGCTTTCTCCCGTGACCTAGGTCGCTGCTTGTACCCCCCATTCCCATACGTCCCGTCATTACCATACTCGAACTTAATCTCCTTACCCCTCTTATCCGGATTATCAAAGCGATCTAGCCAGCGATTCAGATGCGCACGACTATCCTTTGCACCCGCCGAGTAACTCAGGATAATCCTGATCTTGCGCTTTGCTCTCACATCGTCGTCGTGGTCTGCTCCTACAGCCTGTGATTCTGGGTAGTTGCTCAGCCGCTTTAGCTGGGCTTGAGATAGACGGTTTAGGAAGGTGACGACGGGTGCGAAGTTGTGGTTGCGGACTACTGTTGTGATGACGGGGGCGTGGAAGAGGACTGCGTCGAGGAATTCGGCGGAGATTTGGTTGTTTACTCCCACGAGGCCGCAACGGGTGACAATGTTGCGGGAGCCGGATTTTAGTTTTGAGCTGCGGTCCGAGTTTAAGATGTGTTTGTAGATCTCGTCTCGTAGTTCTCGTGGGAGAGCGAGGAATGGGGGTAAAGTATAGTTATGTTGCCGTGACTCTATGGGTACGATATCCGTATCGCGTTCATCGACTTTCCCATCAACACTCTTGATGGTAGGAAGATCCGTCGTAGATGCGACAGTTTTGCGTGCACGTTTCCTAGGTGCTGGCGCATCGTCGTTGGTGGTGTCAGCCACTGGTTTGGCGGCTTGCTCGGCCTGTTTGCGCTTCGAACGCCGAAGTTCTGGTACCGCTGTGCTAGTCATGATTAAATTTGTTTCCCGATGTTCCCGGAATCTCAAATGATTGCGAATCGTATACATATACTCGACGCGCGCCAAGCCAACATGGTGAACCTCTCAGGCAGCAGCTAGGCAACGATGGGGTGGCCTAAGGTGGACTAGCTATATCCGGCGAGCGCCAGTTCAAGCAACGCTCCACTATTGCCATCAGAATGCAAGGCTAGTTTCCCTCTCGTGCTACGACACCACAACCCGACGTATCTTCATATCACGTAACACCATTTCATAGCGACCATCTCCTCACAGATTCTTATGGAATTCACGAGCAGCTCGTAGAGTAAGTCGTTGCAGCAACAATGAAACTCAACGGGACCGATCTGACCTGGATTTGCGCGCTAATACGATGCGAAGTGTCATTTGGTTGAATAACTCTGGAACTGATTCTTGTAGCCACAACTCCAGCAAACGTTTCTCAAGTCTTGTTATCCCGCGCTGACACTTGCCTATATTATCCGGCTTTTCCTCGAACTTCACGGGGTTCGTCGCTCACCAAAACGCCAACTCCTCGCTCGAACGCTCAGCACAACCTCCTACGCCCAGATGTAATCAAACTATCTGGACCAACGACAACGGATGTCATTACTCAGCATGTTCACTGGCTACGATCGTACCTGCATCGGCCAGAATATGAGCAGAAGCCACACCTTGTGCAGCGAGATGGCGATCGAGCCTCTCTGGAGTCTCGATCTCATGCTCGCTCGCGTCGTCTCGCCCCTGCTGGAGTCCGACGACAGCAGTTGTAGCATCGTATGAGGACAGTGGGTTATCGTTGATCGTTTCCAACTCGTAGGTGTTCCCCGCCGCACCTGGAGTATTGAGCGTATCACCAGGAAGGTCGGTAACTGGCGTGGTGCGGGCTGCCAAAGAGTCAGCTCCGGCCATCGGACATCAAAGACCGTACAGCAGGAAAGCAACGAAACTGATCGCCAGCTACGTACAGGCTCGCTCAGAAGCGCGTTCCAGGCATTTCACCACACACATGTACACGCCGGTAACAAAAGCCCCAATTGTCACGACTCCGATAGTGTACTTCCACCACAGAGCTTCGCGCTCGATCGGCTGGATGTAGGAGCCCGGCGGCGGGACGGTTGCGTTGCCCGGATAGAGGTGGGTGCCTAGCAGTGGTGGTCAGCCATGCCTAAGGGCTTATACCCCACACTTGAAGCGCGCCTGCTAGGTTTCGCATAGTCTGCTGCATTGCACTTACTATTCAAAGCGACGAAGAATGGAGTCACGACCGGCATGTTGATGTCTACGCAGGCTTTAGTGATTGTCGTCATCGTCGGGCCGCGACGAGAGAACCCCTTCTCACGTACCTGGACTCAAAGGAGGTTCGACTTTACTGCAAGATTGATGTTGGTTGCAGGTCAGATGAAGTATGCAATATTGATCAACGCACCTCACGCTGTAATCGTTCGGTAGAAACGCTGAAGTGCTTGCAATTATAGTCTTTCTGTCGCGGTTGCCCTTGCGGTCACCGACGCTGTACCTAGATAGTCCTTCCATCGCTGTTGCCATTGCGGCCACCGGCGAAGCGGCCAATCATATCGTCTATTGCCATGGATGTCAAAATGTGGCTAAAGCATAATGACCTTCCAAAGCTGATTAGTTCTCGTTTCGTTCAAGGCATCGCTCTTCCACGCTAGAGATTGCAGTGCAGGGAGGATTAAAGAAGCGTCGGTTGCCCTACGTTATAGTGCGGCCACCTCAGCCCTACCAATTTGATATCGCTCACCTTGTAATACACGCCATGGCCACAATAAAACTACGTTCTACTATAAGTAATGTTTGGAGTTCTGAAGTATGTTCATTGAGACGCCCTGATATGTGTCATTACAGATGGGAAGACCACCTCCTCGTTTCACCAATCTCTCGATGATCCAGCAGCCCACAGCACTTGACCGTTATCGAAAACCGACCAGATGCTAGAAATGCTAAGAGTACTTTGTTGCAGTCTAGTATCAATCATATTCGCGTACAGCGTTGCTGCTCTTGTCATTTTGGCAAACGCCACAGTTCTGCACCCATGTGTACTGCTAAGGGGACTGTATATGTTGTTTCGCTGTCATCTGCGTAAGAAGCGGGCGGAAGAGCCGATGTCACTGACAGAGACTAAAATCATCTCGATTTCTAAGTGAAGTCCCAGCGACGAACATCCAACAGGGCTAGAACGTGCGGCATGGCAGAAGAACACGATGCGAAAACATCCATCAGTCTTGAGCGCCAAGACTGCGAGAAGAGGGTTCAAATTGCTTTTTGGGAAGGCCTGGTTCTTTGCTGTGGCTGGACTGCCGGCTGTTCCGCCATTGCGTGGCAACCACGGGGACCGCGGGGCTGACGTCGGCCCGACCCCATCCGAATTTTGTCAAAGCAACCTCCCTGCGCTCAACTGCTCGAACAATCTCACGACATCTTCACCACTCGATCTCAACGACGCATTCATCGGCAGCTTTGCGTCAGCGTATAAACTGCCTGAACCTTGTGAAGATGATCAGCTACACTGCGGTTGAACTTCGGACGCGCAGCTCAGGGAGAATGACGTACGAATGCCCAGGGGGCTAGAAGCGCTACTCACGCACTCGATACTTGTCTACCAAATTCCTTACGTCCCTATAGCTGAAGAGTCTAAATCGAGACCAAAGATGTCGACATTTGCACCCTCAAAATGACGTTTGAACGCATCATCGTAGCTCCCGCTGCCACAGCTGAAACGCCTAATTAAGCTTCGAAGCCTAAGTACATGCAGGTAGCTCAGGTACCACTGAGTATAGTACCGTATTTGTGGTCTAGGGCTTACTTGATTTCCCCAAATGGATAAGTTACGAACTGTTTCCAAATTCTGCCCCATCAACTTTGCGCGTTAGTGTAGTCTAGCCGGCGATCTTGCGTTCGCTCCCGAACGATCTGGCGAGTTCACCCGTATTTCTGGATGAGATTTTTCAAGCGTAGCTTGACCAAAAGGTCGGGTTCTGCACTCTTAACCCTTCGATACATTCTTCTACCAACTGTACCTCTTTCTTCGAAGAGCAGCATCAAGTATGCGCTCACTAATTCTTCTCCCTTTGTTTGCTTTGCTGCACATATGTCAGGCCTTCACATCGCCTGACATATACTCCGTTACGCAGCCAGCAGGTGCTAGTCCGGATCTAGGCGCAAACAGTCAACCGGCTACGGTGCCATCTCAATCGAGGTATGAGGATCAAATCTATGTCTTGATTATCGTTATTAACAACGTTACAATAGGCATGCAGCTGGACCGAACTCCGGATTGAACATCTTCATACCAAACTACAAGGCAGATCCTAATTGGTAGGTAGTCTTATGGAAGCTGAAACCAGATCAACTAACGACCTTGTCCCAGGCTTCCACTTACGCTATCTCTCAAGACAGTCGGTTTACAAGTGAAGGTCATTCAAACACTGAATCTCTCTTCGCAATGCAGAGATCTACTCATCTACACGTCCCCAGGCGTGAACTACAGCCCGAGCGCTGCCGACGTCATAACCTTGACCTCCTTTGTGACCAAAGGTGGTAGATTGATCTTCATGAACCAGGTTCCTACGGCTCTTCAAACCCTTGCAGGTGTTACTGCATCTAAAGTAGACTCGAGTGGATCGCGGTCCGTCATCCAGCTGACAAACACCGAGACGCCCGTACAGGCGCTCCAAGGTTTCGACTTCTCAGAGTACTACGACGTAAACATGCCATTTTATGAGAACTACACCGAGAGTGGCCTAATCAATGTCGGCTATACGGCTGCCAGAGGCTCACAAACACTTGGTAAATATTTGGTTCGAAACGATGGCGTGGACAGCGCAGATACATCGGCTACAAGCGCTGCCATCGTCAAACATCAGCCTTTGGGCTCGACCGGATATGTCTACAGTTTTGGTATGGACCTGGGATATTTGTTTAACCAAGCTCAAAATGAAGCCGGCGGCTACTCGCCATGGTACGACGGACATTATTACCCCGGGTACGATATCGGCACACGCATCATCAAGAACATTGTCACTACTAGCCCCCATTTCGTCAGCCTATGGTCGGTTCCGTACAACAAAGGCCTTGCTTTCACCACAACCTGGGATATCGATACTTATGTCTCGTATCCCCACGGCCAGGGTATCGCAGCCGCCGCGCAAGATCGCGGCGCTGCGGGTAACCTGAACCTCCACACCAAGTACGTCACCGATGCATACGAGACTGCATACTTCCAGTATGGCGTTCCGTACATCTATCAGATTAGCGGGTTCCGCACTGCTCCTGACGGCAACCCATATATCGACTTTGGTAGTCACACTGTCAGTCACTCGCCGAACGCAGCTGGTTTCGGCTATGGTACTCTCAATGAGCGATTCCTCCAAGGAACCGACTCAGGCTACTATCCAGTCATACACCAATGCGGACCCAACGCTGACGGTACGCCCACCAACGGAGAGGTATGCACCAAGGGAGGTACCAGTGGACTCTCTTTCTACACATCAGGTGCTTCCTCATCGGGAGAGGTCCGCGTGAGCGCTTACTTGATTCGACACATACTTCACGATGAGTTCAAGACCAACTACAACATGACCACCTACCGTCCAGGTAATCTTGCTTGGAGCAAATACCAGGCCACGCATTGTGTGGCGAACGGAATTATCGGTGGCTCTTCGTGCGCGGGCAATTCGCATCTCACCCATCTTCCTTTCCAAGTCACTCACAACCGCGAGTCGTTCCAGGAGCTTCCATACTACGAGTTCCCGCTTCAATGGTCTGACGGTGATGGAAACATGAGCAGCGCCGACTTTCCAGGGTCGGACTTCTCGAACCAGATCAAGTACATCAAGAAAATGGCACGTTATGGCGGCCACTACAACATCTTGATTCATCCGTCAGATGCGTTGTTCGACAAGATCCAAATCCAGCGCGCTCTTCACGACACCGTGCGTCCTTTCGCGGTCTTCTTCAACCAGACAGGAATTGCCAATTGGTGGACTAATCGAGACCGTGCAATTGTGGACATCACAGCAGCAGACAAGTCATCTGCTATCATGACGGTTCGTTTGGATGGCGTTACAGAAGGCCTCACCCTACAAGTGCCTCGGAATTACGTCTTCCAATCCGCGACGGGCTCTCTTTCAGTCTGCCAGCAGGTTTCCTACGATGGAACGACGAACGCAGTGGTACTGCGAAACACGTCAAAGGGTCAATTTACACTCTACTTCGCCGTCGGTACAAACAATGCAACCACCTCCACGTGTCCTGATTTCACTCCCAAACCGCTGGGAGACACGGAATGCATAGCATGGGACGTCATGATCGACGATTTTCTGGAGCTTTACTTTGGCAGCAACAACGTCAACCTGCTCTTGTTGCAGACATCTGCAACAGGACTCTCGTCGAATAACATAGACGGCACTTTGCAGCTCACTGCAACTACCGATAGCGGTGTCAATGCGTACTACACGGAGATCTCCCGCTTTTGCTTCGACGCTTCCATCTACACACATCTCTACTTTGACATGGTCGCTCCCACGGGATCCAGCTTTTACGTACAGCTTGTTTCGTACGACTCTGGATGCAACACCGAACAACCGAGCGCTTCGTACTTGGATGTGACTAGGTACGCACCTGCTGATGGCTCGAACCATACTGTCACCATACCATTGTCAGACTTTACGGGCCAAGACATGAAGCATGTTCGCGGAATCCGCATCGGCAACATCTCGCCAGCTCAGACACCCATCTACATTGACAACATCAAGATCCAGAAGCGATGTGTGACAGCACCAGGAGAAGACCGTACCCCAGGTCTGGCGGTTGAGTCATTCCAGAATGTTGACCGATGGATCACTGGTATCAACAACATATTTGGTCAGACTGACTACAACAACTCGATGACGTTTGCGAAGCTCTCGGAACTGGGAAGGATGCAATTGCTGCCTTCGAATGCCAACTCGTTCTTCTATACCGACACGAATGTTGATGGAGTCTTTTTGAATGCTACTGCATACACAGGAGTCTCTCTCAACGCCCGTGGCCCATCTGGTGGCTCCTTCGATGTCGTCCTGACATCGAGCACCGGTAAAACCTCTACTGTCAACACCAGGTCTTATGCTTCCTTCAGCCAGAGTAACTTTGCCAACATCACGATTCCCCTTACCGCTTTCTCAGGATTCAACACCGACTCCCTTAGCCGCATCACGCTACGCAACTTTACACCCAACGGCGGCTCTGCTGCTAGTAACTTTACGATGCGATGGATCTCTCTTTTGGGTGGACCTTCCACAATTGGCGCTGGTCCGCGTTGCCCGACTCCATCTGGGTTTGTGGTACTGAACTTCTGCGATCCGAATGAGTTCAAGTCGCAAACCAACGCACTAGGAGCTCCTATCTCAGACGACAAGACGATGACCTCATACAAGCAGCCTTCCCGTGGGTCTATCGAACTCGTTCCCCGTGACGCTTCGTCTTACTTCTACTCGCTGCTCGCTCAACCGTCCAACTGTAGAGCGGTGAACAGTTCCTTCGACTCGATCATACTTACGGTTTCAGGCCCACAGGATGCAACCGCGAACATTGGTTTCAAGTATGGTACTGACAGCTGCAATACCAACGTGGTGACGTCTTACATTCCAATCACTTTTAACGCCGCGTCGACAGCGCTTACGATCCCGTTCTCTCGCTTCCCTGACAACTTCAACCCACAATATCTTCAGTCGTTCATCATGAACAAATTCAACACTGCCGGCCAAACCTATCGCATCCACTCCTTGGTCTTCACAGGACCGGCTGACAGCCCTGGTTGCGCGCTCTGCTCAGGTACCATCCTGAACACCTGCACATTCGTGTCGCAAGTTCCACGAAACAATCGACTCCTTGGTGCGATGACTGATGAAGGTTCTCTTGCTTCATACACTGTCGATAGCGACGGATCTCTCAACATGGGCACTTCCGGTGACTCGTACTGGTACTCCGTATTCGAGTCTGGATGCTACAATGCGAAATTAGTAAACGCGACAGGTATCCAACTCTCCGTTGCGGCACCTGCAGGTACCACTTTCCGCGTCACCATGCGCTGGAAGACCGACGAAGAATGCACGACAACGTCGCCTCCATCTTCTGTGCCCATCGCTTCTTACTTGACTTTTACTGGCGCCGATGCATACCAAGTCGCACAGATCCCCTTCTCTGATTTCGGTGGCATGAACGCAAGCAGACTCGACAGCGTCGCAATCTCATCCTTCAACCCCTCTGGCGTGGACATCAAGGTCGGCTGCATCAGTTTGACATCGGTTCCAGAGCCCGTCCCCGGAACAACAGGACATCCGACGTGCACATGTCCCGACTCTGCATGGTTGAACTACTGCACCCCAGGAGTTGCGAACCGTAACACGAACGGCTATGTCCAGAGCGATGACGGGACTATGGAAGTTGCGCCCACCGTCACCAATGGTGCGTTGGTTCTGCATCCCAGTGTATCTGGATCTTACTGGTACTCGCTCCAGAACTGTGCGGATATCTCTGCATCGCAGTACCTCGTTCTCAATGTCACGGCGAACGCGGGTGCCGGTTTCAACGTGCAGCTGCAGAGTGGTGGATTTGGATGTGATGGCCAGACACCGATTCAGCGACTCAGTGTGGCGAGCAGCGCGTATGGCAGCATGAACGGCAGTCCTGTTGTTCTGAGAATTCCGCTGTCGGCTTACACGGCGATGGGGAATAGCCAGTTCACTTTGTCGAAGATTGATGCGGTCGCGCTGGAAGGATTCAGCGCTGAGACTTCGCAGTATCTCATTCATTGCGCGTATTTTGATAATGGTGGGACGAACGGTACCGCGGCGACGAATGGTACCACGGCGATAAACGGCACTGCGTCGTAGATGTTGTTTCTAGCGATATGAATTTTGAAGGTTTTCTAGATTTAGGATGTACCATAATTGTATCATAATTCATCAATGAGGTTATGTCTATCTGAACAACGTATAAAAGGCTAGATACCAAGCCCAATGCTCTTGTGTTGTCTTGCAGTCGCTCTACATGTCTTGTGAGGGGCGGATTCCCACAACAGCCAAGAATCTAATCGCCAACAATAGTGCCATGCATATGCGGGTATCTCAACAGGATCATTATGCCACAGGCGTCTCCAGGCTTTCGATACTGCTTGTATTTCAGCGCCTGACATCCCGGTATGAACATACAAGGGATGCCCCGAGATTTGAGGTTGAAATGCTCGCTGGTCATGCGCCTTTTCTCCATCTGTATGGGGCCATCTCAATCACTCCAGGATATGAACGTCACGATAACAGCCACATGTGCGAGCCAAGTAAATTATGCATGATGGGTTTGAGCGTTTTGGACGTTGCAAAGACGCCGCTGCCACAGGACGCAAGGCTGAGGTGCCACGTCAACTTACATAATGTCTGTCATGCTTTTGGTTTTGTGGCCTACTATTAAGTCAGGTGCCAGGCATGACTAGGGTCAATAAATGAGAGCAATAGAAAGGTACGTCCATAGCATACATGGCCGATACTTTTGATCAGTAAGCATCTCACCTGCATCAATCTGTAGTTTAGGCGGCTAGATGACCATTATTGACAACCTCTAGCTTGAGAAGGCCGATCAATTCAGTCAGTTACCCTTATCAGATATTGATCTAGTGCAGCTACATGCATGGATAGGTAACCCGAGGGATTTCTCCACACAGGGCTGTCTAGACCCAGCTTGTTCATGTGAACGCGCACGGTTCAACGATACGTATTGCCTCTAAGTGATATAGATATAAGTAAAGCCTATATCCCAAAGTCTTCTGTATTCACTACACTTATTCATTCCTCCCAAGCTGATCTCTTCCTACTTGCCACCATTATCACCACCATGACTAGACTAGTAAAGAGGTATAGGTTAGGTCAAGGTTAGGTCTAATTTGTTAGACCCTAACCTAACCTATACCTACGGCTGGGTATACTATACCCATTTACTAGTCTAACCATGACCGCCACCCAAGAAGAAACCTTTTGTACAAACCCTCAGATGGACAGTGAGCCAGAGCTAGTTAATGATGGCAAAGGAGATTGCAAGCACAGATGTTTGCATTGTAAGGGATGGAGCCCAGCCAATACCAATGATCCCCGGGGCAGCTGTTACTGTGGCCATACATACGATGACCACTACTAATCTAATAGCTGGACAACAAGGTTCGTGTTTTTTGGTACATACCCGTTTCAGACCTAACATCTAACAATCATATAGGCGTGCTCCGTTGCCATTCTTGTTTCAGTGAAAGGTGGAAAGGAGATTGTTGTTACACGAAGGGGTTATACTGCTCTGATCCTGGTCGTCTGACGCTCGCTCCATTAAGACAGATGCTCCTTTACCCTAAAGATTTCTAACGACACTCCTGTAAGATCAGGGCAGAGGATGATTGTAATCTCGTGGATGAGTTGTTTCAGGTTGTATCCGTTACCCCGATGCGTCCAGTCTTCAGAATAGACTAGTCTAATCTGATTGACAATTCCAAATGCCATCAAATGCAACATAGATGTGAATGAAGCCATGATTTACTGAGTTGGTTTTAGCCTGTCCCGATGAGAAATGCCGTCCGAAACTTACGAAACAGTGATCAGTATAGATTTTGAGAAATGCAACGAGCTCGCTATATAAGAGCTGTACTGTGAACTAGCGCCTCGATTCGGCGTTCGATATTTCGTCGCATTCATGCATACCGGTTGGCTCTACTCTGAATCTTGGAGAAATATTCCAACTACTGCGCCGGGAAGAGGTATACTCTGCCGAAACAACTGATTTCTTCAAATACAACAACAGGAGAAGAGTTCGTAAAGTAACAGCACGATCGCCATTGAAGTACCAAGATCAGGGGCTGCTTTCGAAGTACAAACCATGGGATCATTCTAAAGCAATTGACTTCCTCACTCAGGTGTTTTCTGGCGACGTACATCATGGACGTTCGAACTCTAGACAGCTACCAGATCCAATACCCAAATGAACGCTCTTTCTCCGACCTAGACCCCATTAATCCTACTATTCAGACCATTCTTGGCCACAAATCAACCCGCAGTTTTAAGTCGGATCTTGTCTCACCAAACACTGTCGAAATCACCATCACTGTAGGCCGGAGTGCTTATACTTGCTCGGGTCTACAGACGTGTAGTACAGTTGTAGTTCAGACCCCAAAACACGAAGCCAAAGGTCGCGACCCTTGCTGGTGGTCAAGACTTCATTCGACAAGCTGCACTCTTCATGCTATTCTGTGCAGACTTCAGTCGTCTAAGCAGGATATTGGGCTGTGAAGATCAATCAGACACGGAATTGGAGTACATGGATATGTTTCTCGTGTCATCGATAGATGCGGTCCCGGCTTCCCAAAATATCCTCCTCGCCGCTGAGTCCATGGTGTGGGGGGTATGCTACACGGGAGTATTGAGTAACAACGCCCAGGAGCTTATTGAGCTGTTCCATCTTCCACCTCAAGTGTCCGGTCTCTTTAAAATTACGAGTGGACATCCGGATTCAACCGTTCCTGCGTTGATCAAACCACGCCTTGATCAGAATGAGGTAGTTCATATGGAAACATAGGGCCATTATTGCCAAGCCTTTCACATCGATGAATACAACAAGATACTCAAGGTATTCTGCGATCGGCAAGGAAAACTCCGTCGCCATCTGTGGTCCCAACATGCAGCGCTAACAATGGCATCTGGCAATCTCGACGGCCGAGTACTACTGAAAGGAGTTTTACCTATGCAGGACTTTGATATGAAATAAAGCATTGCTATCAGGCGTTCAGCATCCAGCTTAGCTTGTTGTATAGCATACAAGGACAGCAAGGCTTACAACGCTATTTGTGTTTACGACTTATGTCAGTGGAAGCTAATGAAGGCTGTAAGCTAAGGCATGTTATACTCACACAGATTGAGGTTTTCTATTGAATGTGGTAAGAAGAGTGTTTTCACTTGAACGCATTATAAATGTGACTACGCAAGAGAAACGGTAGTTCAATGATGTGTCTAGATCGTTGTAAGGCGTTTTCAATTTCTTCATCGATATCTCTATCTCCTGCACTCGTTCCCGCTAGTCCTCTACTGGGCAGAGGGCGAACTCCCTCGCAGGTGCACCATCATGCGTCATCACGCCACAGTATGCGCCATCATCCGTTGGGTCAGTATCGGGGTTGTCTGTGTAAATGTAGAAAACAACCCGATCCGGACCCTGGTCGCCACCACCAAAGATTTTATCTCCATGCAAGAGGGGGAATTCTTTCAGCGTCTTGCCGTTGCACTTGTCGGAAAACTTCAGCTTCCTGTTGTTGCCAAAAGTTTTAGGGTAGCCGCCTGAAATCGAGAAGAAAGAGGTTAGCAAGGAGAACATTCTTCACAGAGCGAGTCTATACGCATACCTGGCTGAGGCGCGGTGGTAGGTGTATTGTAGATGGCTTGCTGAATAGCCTTTTCGACCTGCTCACGACTGTATCTGTATCCTGGGCAAGCTATGAACTGGTCGCTGGGCGGGAGGTTGTCAACAGTTCGTTTGCTCAACATTCCGGCAGGCGCAGGGTTGGCGAAGGATGTATGCACAAGGGCTAGGCCCAGTGGCAGGAGGATGGTTGATGGTGAGAAGTGCATGGTGTAAGGAAGACTGAAGACGGTCTGATATTGTGAGTGATAGTGGCTTGAGATGAAAGTGTAGTGCAGTGATGAAGATGCTATACCTCCGGCAGCGGCCAGTTTATATGCCTTTCAAAGACATATTAGGCCTTCCATTAAGGAACAGCGTTATGCCTTCGTGCGCTTCTCGAGGTATGTTTGAGGAACGTGGTACCAGTCACAATACCGCTCCCTTCACTTTTGATCCACATTTCTCGGGCCGTGTGTAGAGTGAAGAGGCAACCCACTCAGGCATCTCGATGGTCTCAGACGAGGTTGTCGAAGTCGAACTGACTTAGCGCCAGTATCAGCTGAGCACCCCAGTGATGGATATTGATGTCACTATCATGCTTTCCTTCGTCATCGGGCGAAGCTCTCGGATTGACTAACACAATAGCGCTGTTGGGTGGATACATTGACAAGGTCCCGACATGGCTGATTTGACTGACAGGATCACCAGAAAGCCTGCGATACGACCATGATAGTCATCTCGATGCTCTCTTAGGCGTTCCCATCAGCACTGCTATAGTTACAAGGTACATATTTGGTCTGTGGGCCATAGGCTGCAACGCACATATGTGCTTGGCATAGTTTTGGCCCCTATAGGCTGCCTTGAACTTATCGTCTTCGTCCCCACAGTCAAACATCTCATCTTGATGTTAAATACGAACTTGAAGCTATACCCGATGACACATCAGGAAAAGCCATACAACGATCCAAGCGTTCTTCAGAGCACAAACAAATAACTCTTGCCATACAAATCAGACGTCCTCAGGAAGACACAAAAGTATTCCTACACTCATGGATGCATCAGGAAGTAGGCGGTCGGCCTGACTGTAGATCTTTGCGCTTGTCGTAACCTTATTTAACCGTACGACGCCGAGGATCATAGCGCTTCGGGTCTTACCGTTAAAAGGCCTGAGGAACAGAGTAACGCGAGAAGATGAACTAGGACCGACTCACGTAGAATTTCTGGAAGCAGACAGCTAGCCAGAGTGCATGTTTGATGGGCGGCGCACAGGCAGTGATTGCAGTACGGGTCTGCGATCGCAGCTGGGGATGCTGCAGGCGTTGTGAAAGTTAACAAAACATCGCCCATGAGGTGGAACGATGCATGATGCAATTAAGGCCCGCGGCTTAGCTGCTATAAGCAAATTGTGGGGTGGATTACCCGGGTAGGAAAACTAGCGGGCCGCAGGCAGCGTGCATCGCCCCGCAAACTCTAAATTGGTACTTCTTGCCTAGCCGGCTGCTGCGGCTGTGATGTGGCCTATGCTATGGGAAGCCTTGTTCTGTGACCAAATGACTGCGCTTCGGTCTCCGAACGTAGCCACTTATGTGAATCGATCATGTGATGGCAGATCACGTGGTTGTGGATGCCTGGCTGCGCCTACCTGATTATCTGAGCATGACGTCTACCTCTTCCAAATACAGTGCCGAAGTGCGCATCGATCCATATAAAGGAGGATCGAAGTTCAAAAGCACCTTCTATCCCAGATCGGCTTTGATTGCTTCACGTCGCAATTCCCCTTCCAACAATATGACAACCATTTTCAACACACCAGGTACCTACCCGCCTAATACCTTCTTACCGCAGATAAGCGCCATTGTCGCCTCAAGCGACTACTCTTCTTTAGCTGAGGAAACAGCCAAACATCTCGTCGAGGCGGTCACTACCTCTTCTAACCCCTCCTCGGCACTCTGGGAACTATGGACGGCCTTCTTCGAATCTGTCATATCTTCATCTTCACCCGAAGCCCATTTTGCTCTCCTTGATTCCATCCGTGCACAGCCACCCACACTGCCCAACAATTTATCCAAAACAACAAGGGATGTAAAGGAGGCACTTCGCAGCCATACTAAAGCGGACGGCAGATTACATTGGTCGCAACTGCCGCGATTTGGTTGGGAATGGTACGACACGTATGCCACGCTTCACCAATGGCGTGACTGGACCAGCATACAAGATGCAGACTCTGAAAGCGGTACGCCTAATCTCAGGTCGAGTATTACTTGCAGTCAGCGATGGCTCCGCTTCGTCAACTTCTCGACCAGGCTGCTCAAACGCAGCAAGGAACAGCCCGCACATGAGACTATATGGGTATTTTACACCTGTAAGGATGTACTCGAGCACGAGAAGCCCCCACCCCGTCAGCCAGATAAGCACAGGATGTCGGCTGAGCAGTTGTGGGCGCTGGACGTTCGTGTGGCAGCAACCTGGGTGCGGGATGGGGCGCGTGCACTGTGGAACACGGACTATGGAGAGCTGAGGAAAGAGTGGGAGGCGGCGTTAGACGAACCGACAGACTTGTGGTCGAGAGAAGACGGACTGAACAGGGAACGGTGGCAACTATGGGAGGAAAGACTATTAGTTTTGAGTACAGATGAGGCTAGTCTCGACGAGGAGACCAGAGGCCTGGTCAAAGAGGCGTATGAAGTGGTCAAGGAGCTCTTGTCAAATTTCTGATTCTAACTCCGGCCATCAGCCGCAAATCTATGGCCGGATGGATCATACCGCATAGCTTAGATATTTCCAAACTGACATGATGAGGCACTGGCACTACTCTCCATCAAGATTCCCATGGGAATTTCCTCTGATTAGTGATGCAACCTTTAGTCCTGTGAACCTGGTTCGTAGTCGTGATTCCGTCTCGTACGCAATCGATACAGAGGCGGTTTCTCTCACGAAATCCATTTAGCCTGTCAACGCGCGTTGCTCTATAGCGAGGTTCTCCATGCCAGCGATAATCACAGCGTTCCCATTGCTTGGGCATGAGTGGATCACGCATCTGCTCCATCTTTTCAACGATTTTTGATACTGTGACATCCAGTACCTGCAACGGCCGAAGATCTTCATGTTGTAGAAGTTCTGTGTGAGCAAGACTATGAACAGCTCCCCATGCGCAAGTGCACGAACTGCTCCCATCCATTCCGGCATCCGTCGATCCATTGAACAATATTTGCTGCAATTCTGTGCGCATCCTGTTTCTTCGCTCTTCTAAGAGATCTGTGACCATAGCGTTAGCGGAGTCCTCAAAGCCTTTGGCAAAATTGATACTTACAGAGAACCTTCCAAGGAACCCAGTCAGTAAGACCGGCACCTTGATCAGCGAGCGGGAGGTAGGAATCTTTATGATCGAGCATCATCGAGAGTGTAATATCACCGAAAGCCTGTGCATCGTCGAGAATGTAGGCGGCAGACATGAGATAACTCAACTCCAAGATATTCTCAACACCCTTGGGGTTCAGCCAGGCTGCGCTGGCATATCTCAACGCAACAACGCAATCGAATTTGTCGGCAGCGATAGCGATTTCGAAGATATCCTTGGGACTGAGAGACCGTGGCACTACATCGTTCCGGAGATGGATAACGTTACAAATTATTTCTAAGGCGTGTGCATTGTCGTCTGGCATGGGGACCTCCTTGGGGTCATGACTATCCAGATTTTGGCCTTCGGCAAAGTCGGGTCCAAACATAACGCTGAAAACCTTCGACGCATTATTGAGGACGGAGGAACAGACGCGAATCTTCTTGTCGTGCGGACCGACCACAAGAATAACGTCACCATGCGTAGCAACCTCTATTTTCGTGGTGATAGAGTCGTTGCTGTCATTAGTCTCTTCCATGGTGCTTTCACGAAGCCCGGAAACGATAGGGGATGTAGGTGTGGACTTCGAACAAGGGCAAGCTTAGGAATGCTCAGATCTGAGCAAGATGGACTGTGTAAATGTAGCACGCCGAAACACCCATGAAACGGATGAATGAGCAATGCGACGTATGTGACTTGGGAAGCTACATACCCCGCCTCTGCCAAGGATAATTTTGTCATGTAAAGGTAACATATACCCCGCACAAAGGTTCCACACTGCTACCGCTTAACAGAAGACTCCTCAAGATATCTTCAAAAGAATGATGAAAGTGTTCATCGACGTTCGCAAATAACCAGATGCATCATCAACAAATCTCAGCGTTGCATTACTGAGGTCGAGGTCATCCAACGCCCAGTTATGACATCTATCAGAATTATCGAATGTGTTCAAAGCACCTTGGTCATTTCTTTGGGTATAGCGGACTAGCTGGTAGGTAGAGAGTGCGATAATACCGGCGTATCGGATGACCATTCTAGGAGACTTTCTCATTCCGCCTTACACAGATTCAGACATCCAGTAAACTTCACATCGTCCTTCAGTACCGCCATTAGATGCTATCCCTTTGGCCGGTTAGATCTCGCTCGATGCGTAAGATTAGCTGTCCTCGAAATCGTGCTACACTTTAATTGGCGTCAAATCCAGCGCTGCTACGTCCAATCGCACATTACTATCCTCCTCCTCGATGCAATATCCGGGACCATAACCATATTCCCACCTCCCTATTACGATGTATATCTTAGTTCTTTCCGCGCACAATACGCGATCCCCCGGTTGGAACTACATGTGGACATCAGTCAATCATGAATTCCTTATCATATACGCGCAGAAACGTTGTGGAGACTTACAATTGGTATCTTGACTTCTGCGCACATTGAGTAAAGCAACTTCTAGCAGACAAGGGGGTAGGCTGGGTATCGTTATTCCAACGCTTGTGGGTGTGCATCGGTGTGTCTGTGTATGGGCGTTCTTTCTGGTACATGTAGCGAGCTCCTGAATATATATGCTACGAACCACACAGAGCCTCGCCTTCCATTTATGCAGCTTATCGCCGAGACATACGTGGCAAGACCAGCATAGTGAAGCATGTAATCATCAGCGGATCTGACCTTGTGCCACATCGCGTACATGCTGATCCTGTTCAGTCACGTTCGCACTATCGACTGCGCGTAATAGCTTAGCATCATGACGGTATGCGGTCCTTTGTCGTTGTAGCAATATTTGAAGCCGTTATGTGATGGGTCAGAGCAGCTGCGATCCGGTATCTAGAGTGAATAGGATCTAGCTGCAAATGTGATTTCCGTTGAGTTACAAAAGAGTCCATGAATGAAGATATTGCGCCGCTCAGAGCATATGTTATGGAAGGCCAAATTCTTGAGAGGTGCAAAGACAGCTATTGCAGCTACTAAGTGAATGAGACAGACCAAAGTGCGGTAGATCCCTGCCTAAGGAGTAGCTGATAGGCTACGTCAGATTCTCAGCACTGCAAGTGCATCCAACCGTCTCAGTGTCGGCAAACCCGACCTACCAAAGGCGATTGTAGCTACTCAAGCGGACATAGATCAAATCAAGCTGCACAAAGTACACCTTCCTCTACTTCCTGCCGCTGATAGGTGACCGTATTCTGCTGAAAGCTGATCGAATCCTGCTGCATGCTAACGGATTGCTGAGTTGACTCGGTAACTCCTGCGGGAGAGCCCTCCTCTTGGATCTTGTATTTGGTGGGCGATCCTTCGATATTGATCACGTTTACCACAATGTAGTAAGTATTTCCGCCATTGTTGATCGTTACACGGTCGCCTTGATTGAACTACCCGCTGGGGTTAGTTTTCAGGAACACGAATGCTTCGTATATATCAAGGCGTTTTAGGACATACCATGGCTGTAGGAACCCTATGACGGTTGATCAATGATGCTTCTTTGAAGTTTCGATGACTTTGGGGTGTATACAGAAAATGTGACTGCGTAAGGATGTACGTAGACGTAGTGCTGTATGGAAATTTGTATCTGAGATGTCTTTCTGTTTTCTGTGACAGGCTTTCGGATTTATGTATGATAGAGTGTGCAAAGCCTCACTTTGTCCCCCTCACAAGGCTACCGCCAAGAACTACGTGGCAGAATAATATTACCGCGATATGCAGTCATCAGGAAAGATAAACTTGTGTCTCATGACCTACTCGCTGATTCGTTGTTACAGCACACTACATGAATGTGGTACCGCGAGAGACTGGCTGTCGTTGGTGTTTGTCGCGCGAGGCAGACTCTGGCTGAAATGGATCTACCGGTGAGCTTCAAACGGCTGCATACATACACATAGAGGAAGACATGGCGAACTTATGGCAGCTGCGATCTAAGAATGCCACTTCACACTCAGAACACAATCGATTTGTCCAACTACACACACTATTCAAAATCTCTACCTCTAGACGTAGACACCCTCCCAAATTCCTCGCCTGGTTAAGCCTTTACTAAGTCTGCTTCCTTTACTTCAATTTCTTGGTTGTTAAGTCGTCCGTCTCTGAAAGCGATTATATATCTTGCGATGTCTCCAAGAGCGGCGATCACTCTGAGTATGACATAAATAGTATCAGGCTCATCAGGCTGGTCAGTGCGCTTTACCAGCTGACCCTCATGAAACTACACATGAAAGTTAGTTCGTGCCAAAGAACACACTTCGTGCAGACAGAAGCGACTTCGAAATATACCTTGGCCATGAGCGCGAATGATTCTTACAGTAGGGACGAGACTTGCTACGGTAGAAGTACAATAGTTCGTGAGTGTGGAATGGTGTGTGTGTGTATATATA
>NW_021167921.1:0-86311 GCF_004154835.1 Alternaria arborescens | reverse complement strand
GAACGTACTACGGTTACGGCCCGTACTTAGAGCTTTTTTTGGACCTACAGTACGTACAACACCAGAAATCGATCCGTACGTACCTCACGATAGCTTCAACCGTACAGTATTACGTCCCGTTGGAAACGCTGACAATACCTTGGTTAAGTCCACTCCAGCAACTGCAATACCATGGCACACATTAGACGAGCCAACCATAATTCCAGCAACCCACACCATGTTGCGCACGCGGACAGCAGAAGTCTCTCACCCCTAGTCCTCCTCACTCTCATCCTCATCTCTGGCCACCTCGCACCCACAAGGCCAAAGGTGAGATACCGCATACCCAGGATACTTTTCCGTGAAGTCACCATACCATCTATGCCATTGGTTCCATGCCTTCTTCATCTCAGCTGTAACCGTGGCTGGGTAGTGTGGAAACTGTTGGTAGATTGTGCCGTGGAAGTTCTTGTATTCGTCCCACTTGAGTTGGTCTTCTGGTTCAATCTGATGGCCTACACCAGTGCGGCGGTCGGGGTCGTCTTGGAAATCGCCGTTACGACCATGTAATCCTTCCTTCAAGTATGGAATGAGAGGTGGAGAGATTCTTGAAGGGGGGCTGGGAACATTGTGGGGTACTGGGGGAATTAGTGGGGTGTAGTGATAGCAGCAAGCGGAGTAAATGGCCGAGAAGAGAGTATGTATTGACCACTCCAGGAGGTACTCAGATTACTATCAGACGTTTTGCGATACCTAATAGTACCTTGAAGTCTATTGGGATTTGGTAAAGAAGTTCTGTAACTTACTTGTTGTCTCAAAGAGGTATGTCACGGGCCCGCGAAACGTCTCATGAGAGGTAGTAGTCAACACGCGATCCTCATCGTCACCTCGGACTATTATCGAAGAGCGGTCGGGATCAGACGGATTCATGTCAGTGCCGTTGAAGAAAGCGTTCTGGTGGTATATATCATGATCTCTGTCGTTATACGCGGCTGTTTGCGTGTTCGTTTGCGAAAGCGTTGGTATAACGTCGTCGACTGACTTGTCTATCGAGCGTTTCTTATCCAAATTCTCAATATCTGTAATACTCAAGTTTGTTGTTACGTCACGCTTCTGTAACTTCGCGGGTGGTTGGTCGTCCCGTGACCTACCAGGTGCGCTTCTCTTCAGCTGACGGGGCTGGCCGAATATATCATCGCCTTTGGTCGAGGTTGGCGGATAAACTCCGTGGCTGTTGGAGGCGGGAGTTGTAGCGGTATACTTCCTAGTATTTAGGCTAGAAGATGTTGCGGTAGTGGGTGCTAAGGAAGCGACATCATCGGACTGCTCGGCTTTTTCTTGATCATCTGCAACTAGGATTGTAAGTACATCTGCTCACAGTGAGCAGGGTAGATATGAACCTACAAGACAGTTCCGACTTCGGATTGCGTCCAAGAGCAAGTGTTTCCTTCTCTTCAATCCAGTTTGCAAGCATCGTCTTTGCTAGTCCCTTATTCTTTAGTTCTTGCCTCTTATCTGCACCTGCATACTGCCCAACGATATCGAGTAGCTCGTCCGTGTTGTATTTGAGAAGAGTCTTGGACAAGCGAGCGTTGAGCCTCTTCTTGTTACCCAGGCCGTTTTGACTATAGAGCGGAATCTTCAAGCCATTCGCTTCGTAGAACTTGGGTGCGGAAGCTTGCGTCGAGGTGGGAGTTGTAGGCGATGTCGGACTTGCTGGGGTCTTTGACTTTGCTTTCGTTGGTTCTATGGTCGTCTTCGTCGGCTTTGTGGGACTGCTCGCGCGGGTATCATTCGATTTCTTCCTACCCTTGCCTTTGCCCTTGCCTTGAGAGGCCACAGCCATCGCGTATGCGGCTTCGTCGGTGTCGATAATGTTAGCATGATCCATGTTGACGCTGAGCTTGATGGCAAATTCTGTGAACGAGCGAAACTTGGGGGAGATGCAATAGGAAGCTAACGAAAGTGACATTGATTGAGGGGCGAACAGTTTCGTTTGTCTTGGACATTGTTCACAACGGAGTGAAGGCGCGAATGCACCGCAGCAAAATCGATTCGTGCACAATAACCTTCCCCTTTCGGACGACTACACGTTGGTACCGAGTATGCGGGCTGCTCCTGACCATACCGGTGAGCAAGTTCTCTTCTGAAGAATGGACGGTACCATATAAAACCAGGTCAAACCAAGAGGCCTTATGTAGGCTGTCCAAACACCAAGTGATTGGTACACACAATCAAACAATAGACCTGGAAGTTGAAGACGCTTACAAAGAGTGCGCGTTAACAGTTTTCGATGCTTCAAAAACCAAAGAAAATCTTACGAAACATGCAAGCGGCCTACGCGACAGCTGTGTAGTGGTCCCTATGGCTTTCGTGGCTTGCTGCTCTTTCTTCCCGATGTTATAGCGGAACAATGTCATTATGAAGTCAAAGAGACAATGAGATGAACTGGAAATAAGTGACATGACTGAGAAGAAAACCGATACCGTGATACTTGCAGATAGGTAATTCAAAGACATGCTTATGTCGTAATTCTAAGGACACGCTATATAGTGGTACTGTGTACCTAACTTCGTGAATGATGGATCATGGTTCAATGAAATGACATGCAGGGCCCGAGTGTCGAGAGATTCGAGCGTCGGCGAATGCTGTAATCTAAAGTCGCAATCTGACTTTTGGACGTCTCGCGTTGAAGTGTCGAAGTCGGAAAGAAAGTGCGGTCGCTGTGCCACGTGAGACGAGGCGGAACCGACCGCCGATCTAAAGGAGCCGAGGCATACCCGCCTCCAGCTTTCGGATCGTCATTTCGCGACTCTCCAGTTCCATCATCAATCTACAACCCGCGCGTGCTACCGGCATTGCGTAACGTGTAGTCAAGATGGTGCGCGAGGATATCATACAGTCTGCTGTATCTTGTAAGTTGATGCGTGCCGCGCTCCACGCTACGCGACGATACTAATCATTCTCGTCAGTCCTCCAAGACCCGTCGGTTGCCAGCGCGCCCCTTGAGAAGCGCATCGCTTTCCTCCAGTCCAAGAACCTCACGCAAGAAGAAGTCGATGTCTCTCTCGCGCGTGCAGCAGAAGACCCTAGCCTACCTTCATCGCCTCCACCCCAGACATCCGCAGTAGCCAGCAATGCGTACAGACCACCACCTGCAGCCCCATATGCGAGCTATCCTCCCCAAGGGTACTGGCAACCGCCTCCGCCACCACCAGAGTAAGCTTGCCTAACCCAGATATTTGAAGTTGATGCTGACTACGTAGACCCCCGAAACGCGACTGGCGAGACTACTTCATCATGGCGACGGTAATGGGCGGTGTAGGGTACGGTCTATACTTCACAGCGAAACGATACGTCCTACCCCTCATACAACCACCTACGCAACCCCAACTGGAGCAAGACAAGGCCTCTGTCGACGAACAGTTCAAGCGCGCATTCGATCTCCTCGAGCAACTCAACACCGACACATCCGCTCTCAAGGCTTCGGAAGAAGCACGGACACACAGACTCGATGACGCGCTGGGCGAGGTGGAGAGCGTTCTGTCGAGTCTAAAGGAGTCATCGAGAAGACAGGGCGACGACAACAGACGTATCGAGGACGACGTCCGAGGCCTGAGGGACTTGATCCCGAAGGCGCTTGACTCCCAGAAGGAGGCGACCGACAACAGGCTTAAGGAGCTGTCCACTGAGCTGAAGAGCCTGAAGACATTGATCGGAAACAGGATGGGATCCGGCGCACCACCACCACGCCCACAGAGCACCTCAAGCTACTACGGCACCAGCACACCTGCTGCCTCGGCATCAACTCCCCAGCCATCGTCTACCCCTGCGCCCAGCGAGCAGACCAACGGCACGAGCTCGACCGAGAACCAGACCAATGGTGCTGCAACACCCGCGCCTAGCTCCATTCCCACTCCTAGCACAGAGAAGCCGCTCCCTGCTTACGGTAGGCCGTCGCCGGGACGCGCCGCTATCCCAGCATGGCAGATGGCCGCTGCGAAGAAGACTGAGGAGGCGAAGAAGGATACCAGCGAGAGCGGGACTGTGGCGGATGCCGGTGCCAGTGCGTAGAATGGTCACGGCTGTGTTATCTGATAGTCTTTCTGCATCTTTGGCGTGGTCATTCTATATGTGTATTAGGGATAAACTCATGGTTAACTTTGAAATGCAATTCTAGGTACTATCTAGTAGGGGTTTTCGCTCCTTCCACAAGTGACTTGCACCAGCGCCGCTGCCACGCATACGCTAAAAAGCGCTAGTGGAAACAAGCAGCGATGACGAGCATTGTTGTCTCATATCTGAGACCATCTTCACGCCCTTCGTACTGTTGATACTTTGCCAGATAAATCTGCCACCTACCGTGTATCGCTCTCGCGTTGCTCTCTCCGCTCCCAGCCCACTATAGGTTCTCCAGCTATTGGATACGAGTACAGTATTATGGACAAACAGGACCTGAAGGAGGGCACTGTGGAATAATCTACCTTTCCATGCGAGTGGTACAACAGAGTAAATGGGTGGAACATTCAGGGTCCATGCCTGGCGCTCACCGACCAACTTTACTTTTCCTTGGCCAAGCTGGCCTGTGCCTCAAGGACAGCTCAGACGTCTGATAGATCTTTCGTCATTGTAGTGTTTTGTGAGGGGGGTAACATCCTGTCAAACAAAGTTCCGAGATTATGCTAGGTAGCTCGGAACGTTCCGAGATTATGCTAGGTAGCTCGGAACGTTCCGAAAATCTTCATGAGCAAAAAGAGAAGATTGTTTTAGGCAAACCGTATCGCATCTTATCCTACTGTTCGAAAAGACACAGAAGCAGATAAAAAGAATGCTGTCAGCGGTGGGATTCGACTGATGAGTTTGTTAGTAACATGCTCGTAGCGAGCGATGTGGTCCTGGAACTTACACCCACGCAGGTTGCCCTATGAGAAACCTCTTGAGAGTGCGTCTTCCGAAGAAGACAAGCTTTCGCTTGAGTCACACGCCATAACCACTATCCATTGTCAGCACTTGCGATATGGAAGTTCATACTGGTAACATACCTCGGCCACGCTGACGGAAGGTGATTTGATTCCAGTATTGGTAAAAGAATTCTTCATATTCCAAGAATGCAGGCTCGTTAAGCGTGCCCACGAAGGTCGCTCAACCTCCGAAAAGTGCCCCGCTCACTGTCCCACTTGCTATCCCACATAGAGTCGCATCTCGAACATGAGAGACTCGACTATCCAAGTGTTTTTGACCGTAAGCGATTTGTTAGTAAAAATGCCCGAGGATAAAAACTTGGCGCCGTTTATTCTCAGTGTTTTGCTCCTCAACAACCAACTTGAGCAATTGGGTGTCGGGGACATGCTCGTATGCTGTAAGCAGCAGTGCAGTGGGCAACGACATTATGGACTTGGTCGATCGAGAAGACTTGTACACGCGTTGCCAGATGGCGTTGTCCATCGTTCTGGGTAGTCGGAATGGCTTCCAGGCCAACGTCGTGATGTCGTGACGTCGCGATCTCGCGTTTCGCGTCAATGCTCCTAACCTAACGTCGACCCGTCAACCCAGCCACCGCAAAACAAACTTCCAGGTCCCCCAGCCCCAGCGTCATCGACATCTTACAGAATCCGATATCTCATGCACGATCGATCTCGCCAATCTCCCTGCCCAAACACAAGGCTCCACACTCCCCTGGCGCTACGCTTGTGTTGACGTCGACTGTCACCTTCTTTTGGCTACAGGTGCGTTGCTAGCTTTGGGTTGATGGAACTTTTTGTTGTCCCTTGCATGGTGGGTGCTTAGATGCCGTGCGTTTGCAAAAGGATGACGCAGTTTCAGGGTATCTTATCGCACCCCGTCCCTGCATCGCTCACATCTGTATGGCTTCACACAGCTCAATCGCACACCAAAGATGCTGGTGCATAGCCGCTTGATAGTTAAGAGAAGGGATACTGGATGGCTGCCGTGGATCCCCGCCATCGTATGACGCAGCGACTCTCACATCTAGACTTGTCACTGCGTCGCCCCTTCTTGACAAGCGATCATCATCTCCCGCCTCTAGTAAGGGATCCCGCTTGCCGGATCGACATGCTTATCCACTTGCAGTACACATCAATCTCATGCTGGCATGGCGCATTGTGGAGGTAAGTATCGGATTCTCGACTATGCTGTCATAATCGTGATCGTAGCATGGGATCTAGATTGCGAACCGTGCCCCTTGTTGTTTCCAACCATCTTCTTGCATCAGAGGCTTGAGAAGACTACATGACGTATCGCTTCTCTGTATGACAGCAATTCCTACATAAAGAGGTGATGCCACGCAACTTGCTCTACATCAACACATCATATCATCAAATCATCACAGCTGCCTCCATCCTCATACATCTCTACCAATTCTATATTCACCCCTGAATAAAATCCACACCAACATCATCACAATGAGCTCCAGTGACATCCCCAGCGGCAACGCCATGGACAACGACTACAAGTCCCGTACCGGCCAGTCCGAGATCCCCGTCCAGGCCGACGAGGCGCCCGTAGAGGCGACCGAGTACACCAATGGCGGTGACTCTGATGCGCAGCTAGGTATGTATCTACAACAAAAACAATCGCCATGGCCCTAACATGTTTCAGAGCGCGATGAGAAGGATGCTATCGACAGCTCCAACATCCTTGACGAACGCACGCGTCATGCTACAAAGAAGGCTGGCACGTACACCGAGCCTGGTGATGAGGAGGGTCTCGGTGCTGCTGCTGACGGTTCCGATGGTACTTCTTCTACACGATAGAGTGTGATACCCGACATGAAACAGGAGGATTTTGATAGCGTGGAGTAATGAATTTGATATCCTATCTATTCAAGAGTCTTTACCTGTCCTCGCGCGTCACTGTTCTTGTTGAATTCATAAACATTCTGGCGCTTGAAATATGATATTTCCCATATGCACTGATGTCACCGATGTCTTATATTCGACTTGATAGAGGCAATTGCCTCTCATATCCCGTTGCGGAGGTAGAGTATACTTCTTCCCTGGCCTATCTTTGTCGCTTGTTTACTACCACAGAGGACGTTCTTTTCTCCTGTTCCCCTTTCACTTTCACTACAGTGCAACGCGCAGGGTCATTCGTCATGGTATTAGTTCAGGTTTCGTTTGCTCTTGTGCACGCGATCGCCTCAAACCACTGGAAAAAATAAAGGGCTTCCAGCATCTGTCTACTTTACTCCCACGACTAGCTACCATCGCTAAGGGTCCAAGTCTTATCTGCGGTTGTCGCGACACTGTTGTGACACCACGTACGACCTCAGCGCCGACGCATACAATTCTCCAATTCAACGCATAAAACATGGCTGGGCAAGGCTGTGCGAAGACCATCGCCAATGGTAAGTCGAGCGTGGACACCGAGATGTAACTATCGCGACTTCCCCATGTGATCAATCAAAGAGCAAATATCCGTGCGGACCACTCAAAGCTCACATACTGACTAAATGTCAGAGCGCGCAGCTCGTATCAAAGCCACTGGACAACGTGTCTATATCTCCGGGCTTAAAGGTCATCACACGCTCGAGACTGGCGTTGCATATCACTACCGAGGCCACTTCATCTATGCTTTTCCAGCTAGCAACCCCATTGAACCTGTCCCATTTTCAACAAAAAAGGGCATCAACATAGTAGGAGTCGTCAAAGATCAAGCGCCCATTTACAATCATACAGACCCAGATCTTATACTCGAACAGGATATTGCCGCCTTACAGAAGTCTTGCGTACACGAATGGGAATTTCAACAAGCACAGGAAGAACTCAAGAAGCAGGAGACGAAAAAGGTACTTGAAGCAGAAGAGATGGGAGAACATAAGAAAACTAAAACCGAGACTGTGGCAAGCAGCACAAAGGATTTTGACGCTGCTACGACTCCCAAGGCAAGCGCACAGGAACCCTTGCCCAGTGGAGCTCCCTTGCGTGTCCCGTCCTTTACGACATTGCCAGTTCCCTCGCAATTATCATCGAAGAGAGCTTGCCGCCCGCAGACTCACTACCAACCAGTGACCAGCCAACAAAGCTCATCTTCTCCAATCAACATTCCCCGAATCGGCACCGTCGAAGCTCCGCCTGCACAAACTTTTCCATCAACAGCCTACACACCCCACGACCGCGGTAGGTATCTCGCATACTCCGCCCCCGGATCCCGCCACGCCTCTGTAGACAACACGCCCTCCGTCTCACGCCCCGTCTCACCAACCCACCTCCATGGTCTCAGTGTACGCAGCGGCCACGACGGCCATGGTCATGTTTCACTCCGGCCTATAGCAAGCACTTCGCGTCTGAACCAACTTCTCGCAGAAGAAGGTTTCCGCCGGTCTATGAGTCCTCTTGCAGATGTAACAGAGGACCATCTGCGAGGAAGCGGACACCGAGAAGGACGAGATGGGGATCTGGTAGTCAACCTTGGGGTATCACAGGGCTGGATGGACCCAGACGATATTTCCGCGTTTGTGGAAACTGTGAGCCGGAGGCCGTCGCCTTCTCGTGTCTCTTTGCGGACTCGCTCGCGCTCGTTGTCAAGGGTGAATAGCCGGGGTCCACGGGGTGATTCAAACTCACCCGAGAAGGACGTCGATGAGGGTTTGTATCTCCATGGTCTGGGTCATCCGGATGTGATTCGTAATGATGCATCTAGGGCTCAGACAATGGAGTCTAGCCCGTTCCGTGCACCGGGTTATGGGTCTACGGAGAGTACGGCGTATTTGAGAGAATTGGCAATGAGGCATTACGATATAGTCAACGCCGAGCCAGAGACGTCTTCATCGCAGTCACAGACGCCCATTGGCCATCCACCCACTGGTCTATTTGGAAGCCCGGTAGTTGCAACGTCACTGCACCGCGATGCCATGCCCGCCTTCACCTTCCCAGTTCCTCGGCACACACTGGATACTTCCTCTTTTCCCGCTTTCGACGACGATGTTCCGCCCGCTAGCTACATAGATCACGCTGATAAGAAACCTCTTGTCACAGGTCGTCCACGCGCTGGATCGAAATCTGTACACACTGGCCGTCCACGCGCTGCTTCCAAGGCGCTGAATGAAGCTTACAACGCCGCCAACCCATCATCAACGCCCCGTCTGGTATTTCCGTTCAGCTTCATCCCGCCTACCGGGTACACTGGTACTGAGAACGACAACACCACCAGCGCCACCACCACTGATGCTCAGAAAATAACCTTCGTAGCCCGCTGCCCACTACACTCGGAGTCTTGTAATGGTCAGGACGTGGTACACGAGCATATGACGCAGCGTGCTAGGAATGGTGCTGGGTTCAAGGACTTGTTTCCCACGATTGAGTGTGAAGGTGGAAGGGTGATGGTGGATTGGAAGAAGTTGATGAATGAGGAGGTGGAGAGGCTGAAGGGTGTGTGAGGGAATATGATGTCAGGTTTTGGGCTGGTTATTTTGCTATGTATGAAGCCTGGGAGAGATGATGGAACGGAGTGGATGTAATTGAAAACCACGTGGTACGATACAAATACGTGATACGAAGCGCGTGATAATGAACGGGCTGTGAGCAATTTTCTCAATGTAACATAAAAACGAGACAATTAACAAATAAAGATTGAACATTGCGATAACATTAAAGGAGAGGAAGAGAGCCCTACTGATATACATGTAACGCTAAATATGAACTGGCTTTGCCTTGTCCGTGCACAACGACTCTCATAAGCACGACGCTCCCCTGGGTATCTCTACTGCGTAAGAACACATACGATACTCTCCATGACAATCCTTAACGCCTCGTCGTAAATCGACTACATGGTTCGGTAATACAACTTGTTGGTCATACACGAGGCAAGCTTACTCGGCGGCGGCGGCCTTCTTGCGGCCCCTTGATACTATTAGTCACAAGTACGATGATCATCCCACAGCTAAACATACCTCTTCTGTGGAGCTTTCTTAGGCTCAGGAGCTTCCTTTGCGTGATCCGAAAGCACTTCAGCCTCAGAATCGAGACCGATCTCAGGCTCGGGATCAAGGTTCTCGACTGCAGCCTTCTTGCCTCGAGCCTTCTTGGGCTTGGGAGCTTCCTTGTCGCTAGCGTCAGTATGCTGAGCAGCCTTCTTGGCACGGCCGCTGGCTCGAGCCTTCTTTGCAGGAGGGGCGGCCTCTTCGTCGCCGTCTTCTTCCTCGACTTCCTTCTTGGCAGGTCGGCCGCGCTTCTTAGGGGCAGGGGCGGGAGCTGGAACATCTTCTTCGTCCTGATCCTCGGCTTTGACCTTCTTGGCCTTGGTGGCGCGCTTCTTGGGAGCTGGTGCCGGGGCCTCCTCCTCCTCTTCATCTTCGACTTCGTCCTTGACCTCGCTCTTCTTGGCCTTGGTTGCGCGCTTCTTCTTGGGTGGGGAAGCAGCGTCCTCGTCGTCATTATCTTCGGCGCCCTTCTTTGCCTTCTTTGCCCTAGGCTTCTTTACACCTGGACGGTTTAGCTCAGGATCCTGATACGGTTAGTAAGTGAATCGCTGGCGAATCATCTGGGGTGACATGTGAAGATACTTACGCGTGTGCAGTCCTCGTCCGGAATGTGGCCGTTCTTGAGCGCGAAATCGACCTTTTCTTGAAATTCGGCGGGCAACTCGTCGTAGCCATCGACCATGTCAGTATCACCTCCGCATGTCTCGATCAGATTTTCAATCTGCTTAGGAGTAACGCATCCCCTGGGATGGTCAGTATGCAAGTGGCAGGAACACGGCAAACATCAAAACGTACCAATGACGATATTGCCAGCTGACGTGATCTTTGATAGTTACTTGTGTCGCATAGCGGAACTGGCCCTTCATTATCTTGCTGCCAGAATCTTTGCATTCTTTAACTTGACAACCGGCGCGGTTGTTAGGAGATTCCTCTGAAGCACAATCAGTCCAGTTCTGGTGAACGGAAACCGTGGTTTTTTCATGCGGCCTAGAGGTCATTGGCCGCGCCAGTATCCAACTTCGTTCAGGTACTTACCGACGCGATAGACACCCATGATCGCGGTTGTCAGGTATCGGGAGGTAGGTGGGGTTTGGGTTGCTATGTGTTTTGCGGACACGCGCAGAAGTAATTGCTTATATGTGTAGACGTGTTAGGTTGCAGTGGGTGAAAGTGTCCTGTCTTGTTTCTATCGCTGGACGTCGCGAATTGTTTGCGCCAGTCGACGCGTGAGGTCACCGCAGGAGGCGCTAGTGGCAGGGCAGCCTTGAGCACGGGCGCTGATCCCTGTCAGCCAGTTTAGCGCGTCTCGGATCTGGAGAGTGCAGTTCGTCATGATCCTAGTCAGAAAAAGTCAAGACATGCCGCTGGCACGAGCATTCACCCTCACCCCTCATCCGCCACCCCTCAATGAGCGCTGCGCATACATGTTTTCGCAGCGCCCTCTCACAGGCTTTCCGTCCGAACTCTCGTGGAATCGCTGCTCCCTGTTCTGTCGCCGCCTTCCTCGTTCCTGCCCTCGGTAGACCCTCGAAACGCACCTTCACCTCTGGAAAACGCCGCCCCGCAGATGCACAGTCACATCTTCAGCCACCGACGGAAGATAGAGGGGATGTGATTACCAGAGTAGTTCCTCTCAAGCCTAAAGAACGCATTCGATCACGGATACAGTATCCACTTCGAGAGGCTCGTGGCGATATCAAAGCATGGCTCGATGCCATTGAGCCATTCCTTCCGCGTCACCTGCGGCAAGCGACGTCCGACGAGCCAGAAAGGCCTACAACCTCGCTCGACTTCGCCTTGTTCATCAACAAAGCCCAGGATGCTTCAATAGACGTCCTTAGCTACCTTGGGGTAGAGGCGGGGGAATGGCAGACAGTACTATGGATAGTCAAGAAGCTCACAGAAGACGGGAATTCTCCACTCGATCTGAGCGCTCATCTTGAGCAGTATTCATATGCTATATTGCAGGGAGAAGAACACCGGTCTTTGAAAGAGCTGACTGAAGGTCCCTTGCGTCTTCAACGGACATACCCAAACCGCAAGTTGCAACTTACACTGGACGTCGTAACATCCGACCCCGAATCGATTCGCTATTCGCATGTCATGGTCAAGCGAGCCCTGGGACAGCTGTGGAGGAGCCTGGCAAATATGATATTGGCGGCTGCGGAGCAGAGCAACGGCGAGCAACACACCATTATGCCGCACGTCTTGGAGATGATTGCCTATCTGCATCATTTGGGCCTGATGCCTGACTCAGTCTACACATACCGAAATCCACAGGATAAGCATGCTTTCCAGCAGCCTCCGACACTCCACATGCTATCGTCCAAGATCTTGACAGCTCTGTCTGATGCGACCTGGAATGCTCACGAAGCTTCCGTCAAGACTGCCAAGGATCGCGCCAACGCTCACTACTTCCTCGGCCACGAGATACCTGGATCGCGTTACAAGGTTCGGGTTACGGAAGTGGCTCCGGAGCTGTGGCTAGAGCTTGTTCTGTGGTCATGTTTGCACGGTGGCTGGACACTTGACGGTGCTGCCATCTTGGAGCAACTGGCAAACAGAGAGGGAGAACACGCCTGGGCACTCATCAGTTGGCGGGAGATCCTAGAAGCAGAGCAGAGTAAGGCCCCAGCTCCGACAACAGCTTGGAGCTTGCTTCCAATGAACGGGGAAGCTGCTGCAAGCGCAGAAGACCGCGCACGAACCCGCAGAACTATAAGCAGCGAGATCGTTACAGGCTTCGTTGACGGGCTTGTCAATCAAATGCGACTAGGGGTAGGAGCTCGCGGTGCTACTCCAGAAAGTCTGATTGCCTCTATCAAGACTCTAAAAGGCTTCTTAGACAAGAACAACTTAAGTCTCGGTTCTTCAGCTTGGGACTCCGTCATGGCCCGATTAATTGAATCTGGCGGCTTCGCCCCCGAGAAGCGACCAGAGCTACTTTTGAGGGTTTTCGAGCTGGCTCCAGGATTTGGTGGTGAGGTCGGCTCTGCAAATGCGTCTGCCTCCGCTAGTACCGAAGTACCTTACTTTTTTGAGCCCACCACCATACCACTCAGCTTCCTGCATCGGGCGATGCGTGCTTTCATCAGCAATGGAGACATCCAGGGAGCAATAACTACACTGTCTATGCTTCAACAACACACTGATGACAACAAACAAAAGTCTGTGGAAGAGTTCTTTCAAGTCCTTCGCAGCAGTCGGCAATTACGACCTGATGAACCTTTTACAAGCCATTTGCCACCAGTCGAATTTCCGGCTTTTGAAATCAAGCTTTCCCTTCCTCTCCTTGCGCGGCTGCTAGATCTAGTCACCGAGTCAAAGCTGTATGATCTGGGCCGATGGCTACTTTTCTCTGACGATTTGGATGGTCCTCTGATCGGTAGTGAATTACACAGTCATCGTAACATATCCGCTTCTGTCGTTCGCTTCGGCACGATGGCCGGAGAGAACAAACTCGTCTTAGACGTCGTCAAGAAGGCCGGTACATGGAATGAGAAATACCAGCAGTACCGCATGCCAGCCGAGATTCTCACAGCCTTGCTGTGTTCACAGATCAAACTCCGTCAATGGGACTCTGTCCGAGGCATGCAAAAGTATGTGGAAGAGACCTCTACATTTAGACCGCGACCCATCATCATTTCGAGCTTTGCTGCAGAACTCCTTCGAACTTCGCCTGGCCCCGAAGAAGTCAAAGTACGCGCCCAGGAAACCTTCACTGGATTGCTCTTCGCATGGGAGAACATGATACTTGGCAATATACGCGATGAGCTCTACTGCACCTTATCCATCATGTCGACCGTAGACAGCGAGTGGAAAGCTTACTGCTCTCGCTTCCTCGCCTTTTCCTCCCGTCAAGCAGTCAGTCTCTCCACTGATGATTTCAATCGCATACTAAGCGGCGTACTCGGTGGTTACGGCAGCGCCAAGGGCAAAGCGATGGTAGAAACTTGGTGTCACACGTCAAGAAGATATCTAGAGTCATATCGAGCGCCGGGCGGATTACCCACTATGCCGCAATATCGCGTCACAAGGAGCATTGAGTATGAGGATCGACCGGAAGATATTAAAGTTAGGCAGGAGTCTGGCGCCACGCTCACCTTGCAAGGACGCATCGCTCCCAACAGACAGACGATCTGGGCCGTCATTCGGAAGGTGCAAGATGAAGTGGAGAATGAGACGAGAAGTGGCGAGAAAATGGTTGAGGCCACGCGTAAAGAGAAGCGCGATACGCTGAGGTGGGCTGCAGGGATGCTTCATCAATTGGGTTACGAGTATGAGGATTACATTGCTGCTCTAGGCGATCTTGCAGTGCTTGCCAAGGTTGAGGATCTTGCCGCGCCTAGAGATGTCGACGTCGGGAATGAGGAGGGTGCCGAGCGGCTCAACGTCTGAAGCCGGCTTCTCTAGCTTGCATGCTGAGATAATGAGGATAGCTTGGCCTGGAACCGACGCACTAGAAGCCCGTTTTTCGGCCACTTGCATATAGTCTACCAGAATCTTGTACATACCGAGTGTCTAGAAAAAGGCCATCGTGGCATCACGAGACTTTGGTAGATACATTTGCAAATGAAAGGCAAGTCACAGCAGTCTGAGCTAGAGACGCTTATCCTTGTTTGTACATACACTTGCGTAAGCACGTAATGTTGCCTCCAAGATGTATGGGGCCCCTGACCCATTAAACAACTGTGGATGGGGGGCTAGTTGTTGTAAAGACATGATGCGCGTGATCCAGAAGGCGGTGGGCAGGGCGGTGGGTGTCTCCTTGGTAGGTACTGTAGGTATTACTGTAGGAATACTGGGGAGCCCTTTGCAACACAATTTTCTGCCACTTTCTACCCCGACTAAGTAGGTAGGTAGGAAAACCGCGTGATCCAGATTTTCAAACCCTGAGTGTGTTCGTCGCGTCTAGGCTCCACTGGTACTCCACATACACCAGGCTAGAGAAGTAAGAGGTGTTAACGGCTCCTCGGCCAGACCGTCCTCTGTCATCTTCTGCCTGATCGTCAAGTTGCCAGCGTTGCAACAGACAAAAAGGAAAAAAAAACGATATGTGGCCTTCTGGTAGCGAGCCATCCTACAGAAAGTTTAGGTGGTGTGTAGCTGCAATGTAGCTGTATTGCCTCCAGGGGTATACGTGAGTATTTCGGCCAATGAGAAACCTACCATTCATGTATGTACGCATCCGACGGCCAATGGGAAGGATATGCACATATGGCATGTCGAAGATCTCGCATCAGCTCAAGAAACAGACTCGTCCAACCGGCGTACTGTGTGGGCCGGCCCACCTATGCACTCCAAGCAAGGTAAAGCTCAGCCTCACGAAAAAAAAGTTGACCCGAAGTTTGCAGAGTAAACAGAGCAGTTGAGCTTAGACCGGTTCACAAGTCATTGCAATGGGCGTGAAAACCTGGAGTAATGTCCTGTATTGCTATTATTTTTAAATAAATGATTTACAAGCGAGCCTCAGTGCGGACGCTGCTGCATCGTGACAAGCAGCAGCGGCCCGCAAGTCGCTGTAACTTTACTGTTTGAGGCGCCGGCTACGTTTGCACCTCTTCACCGCTTCTTCGCCTGCGGGCGCCAGCGTCAATACAGGCCCAGTGCGTATCGATATGAGGTGCGTCTGGAGGGGTACAATGCCGGGCGACGTCAAGCGTACTTTTGGCAGATCGTGGATCGCATCTCGAAGACATGGTCTAGCAGGCACAAGTTTTCGTCTTTGATGGTTTTGCTGGGCCAGATATTAAACATGACGATGTAAGGGGAGCCAGGCCAGCGGTAATCTACTCTGCGTGCCCTGCTGTTCGTCGCAGCATGTGCAAACCCGGGGGCTTGCGTCTTAGCAGAACCAATAGGCTGAAGCCGTTACCGTGTACTTTAGCCCCGTGTTGCCTCATCGCTGCACGCACTGCGCACGTCCAGGTTAGTTTCAGTGGGGCAGTTCGGCGAGAAACCAAAATTTCCTGATGAGGGGCACGCGACAGGCGCTGGACGAGTGCAATGAATGGGGAATTGAAGAAGAAATTACAAAACCTACTGCGCTAGGTGTATACACGGCCATGTCCTTGGCTGACTTGCACGTCGCGTCGTGGCACTTAATTGGGCGTTGAACATGGAGTCATCGCTGCAGAGAGAACTAACGCGCTTGGACCATGCGATATGTCGCTAGGGCGGAACTAAAAATTAAACATATCCTCTGCCCTCGCCCGCATTTTCTCTCCACACCAGCCCAAAGACGTCAAAGTCACACGAAAACATACCAGAAACACACAACAACCACATCTTTACACCATTAATCGTCGAGACAATGCCGCAGGCAATCGCTGAGCTCTAAACTCCTGGTGCAGCCCTGCCTACGGGCTGCATCAGCCCGACAGCTCACGGAATTTCAACCTCTACGACGATACCAATACTACGACTGCGTGCAGTATCCTCTGCGCAAACTCGTCTCAACCAATTGGTAGTCGTCCCGCCTGCGCTGCAGAACAACACCATTGTCATCTCTACCAGCTCAACGCTTGAAGATCGACGAGATACAAAGGGCCCAGCATAGTTCGCCAGCCCTTCCCCTCAGTACACCAAACATCAGTCGACCAAACGCCGTGAACCCATATCCGACCTAGCACTCACCTCCCACCATCCCGAGTTACCCCCGATTTCACCTGCCACACCTCCGCTACCGAGACGACCTTCAAAGACACCTACCATGGCTCACCTTACCCACGCTCGATCACCCACTCTTGGTGGACACTACCAAGACCGTAAACTCGCACATGAGACTGCCACCAACACCCACCGCAGTGATCAGCGCTCTGCCTCTCGCGACACAGTCGGAGGCAGCGCACCCCACACCAACGGACGCAGCGGTGATCAATCCGCTACTGAAGGCGCTGCGGACGAAGACGACGAAGAGGACAGTAGTACTGCCAAAGACAACGAACAAGATGACGACGAGACCGATGCAGACGTGCCGGCCTTACCCTACAGCTATGCTAGGGGAGGCAAGGGCAAGGGCAAGCGTCCTGCTATCCGCGTCGAGCATGCGGATGACGATGAGTCTCACGCTGAAGAAGATGAAAACATCTCTGAGCTCATGCCCAACAAACATCCAGTTAATCAACTACTAATGAGCAACAAGAAGCGCACCTTTAGCAATCTCTCAAGCACCTCAGTGCTCTTCGGCGACGACTCTACAGATCAAGAGTCGTTCCCCAGACGCAAGATGGCTCGCAAACTGAGCAACGCTTCCAGCATACCGCTGCTAACATACAAAGAAGACGAAGAACCCCAAGTAAGCTATGAAAACGCTATTGAGAGCGACGATGAAGACTATAGCGGCGTTATGAACATCCCTGACGATGACGAATCCGACATTGAGAAGATGGAGCAAGAAGAAGAGAGCTATATCCTTCAAGAAGAGCAATCAGCTACCAACCTTCTCAATGAGTATCGTGATGCTCGACGACTCAGTCTTGAGAGTTGTTTTAGCGATAACATCTTCGATGTTACCGCCCCACTAGACGATGAGTACATGGCAGGACTTGCCGACTTTGGCTTCACTCCTTTCTTTGAGCCGGATGCTCTGCCTGCTTCTCCTGTTCCTATGGCCAAGAGAAAGTTCTCAGATGGCTCAGCCAAGCGCGTCCGCTTTGACGACGACGTACAAGTATCAGATAGTTCCAGTTCGGAATCTTCAGAACTCGACAGCAGTGTCTTCCCTGATCTCTTCTTGGATCAAGATAAGATCCCTCCCAGCTTGCATCAACTTCTTGACATGGACTACGATGATGACAACGGAGACATGGCTTCTCCGCAGTCAGATGCGTCGTTCTGGGACTTTGAGCAGAACGAGTCGCGCATCACTCAAGTTGATGATTCAGATGAAGATGAAGAGTCGTCTGGCGAATCCAGCGGCTACGAGTGTACGGTAGTACCCTATTTTTGCTATTACTCGATGACTAACATTTTTCATCAGCTGACATGGGTGATACCACTGACGAAGAAGACTTTGGAACCGATATACTTCCACGCACGCCTAAGCAGTCTGTTCTACAACGACCGGTCTCAGCACCAGGCTCACGTACCGGCACACCCAAGCCATTTCAACGTAGCTCTCGTCCAATAGGCCGTCAAATCCCGCCAACTCGCGGCATCTTCATTCACGACGAGACTGATCAGGCCATCGCGGTTACTAACAGGGCTACCAAGGCCGTCGCATTCTACCGGCCTCGCACAATGATGATTCCATGGATTCCTTTGACTGATTATCAAAGTAGTACAAGCGGTACTGTCAACAACAGTCCTCGCAACTCTATTGCTCAGCTCAACGGCTCTGACAGCGAGAGCAATGAGGTCTTCAACAATGGTCTCAGCACCGACATCATGCTTAGTGGCATCTTTGGATCAGCTGGGGGCAATGACTTTACGTTTGGAAACGAGAGCATTGGTCCCCCAGAGGCTTTCTACCCATTCGTAAGCATATCTTCCAATGGTAACATGGGCCTCGTTGACGAAGATGAGACGGGTTCTTCGAGCGACGAATACGACGATGATCTCAATATCGCCGACTTCATGGACTTTGGCGAGTCAGGTGGAGATACTGATCTAGACGACGACGACGAGTTCGACGAGACCGACAGGCCAGTTACACCTGCGACTTCCAATGTGGGGCATCACGGCTCCACCCCAGCAGCGCCTGCTGATGCCACGCCTCATCGCAAAAGAACCACGTCTGATGTCATGCTCGAGCATTTTGACCGTGGCGTCGTCACTGCTTTCCGCAGCAACCAAAACCGGTATCGCGATGTTGCGTCTCTGCCATCGGATCCTGCGGCGCGCGCCTCGGTTTCTCGTCCTGTCCGGTCTGGCAAGTCTGCCGAGGCTCTCATTACTCCTGTCCGAAGGCGCGTTCGGTCAAACAGAGTCGCCAAGTCACCTCTGAAGAAGGACATGACTATGACCCGCAGCTCACCTCTGTCGGGTGTCACCAAAGCCAACTCGCGGTTGCAGAAGTCTGTCTTGGATTCGCCAAAGAAGGGGCCGCCTAAGATGGGAACCTTTTCCTGAGCGAACGACGTTACGATATCTACGGCCTTTTGTCTTCTAGCCGTTCCAGCGGCTATGTTGTTATTACGAACTTTTACATGCATTTGCATACCCTCGAAAAGTTCTTTTTGGATCTTTCCTAGAGGGTCTGATAAAAAGTTGAGCGAGGCGTCTGGCTTAGAACTTTCCTTGCGGCCACGCGGCGGCATCGTTCGGGCTAGTGTAGCCTCAGTCGCGTCTTCACGAATTTCCTTTGTTTGGGCCGGAGTTTCTTTGGTTTAGTACAATATGTTTTGTGTTTTAGTTTTCGCTGTTCGCCTCGCCTCGTCGCTTCCTTTCAGAAGGAGTACAAGGTCTTTAGGGATGATACCATGTGTTTTACGAGCTGGGTTCTGTTGCTTCCCTCTGGCGTTTAGGTCTTAACAGTTTGGCAGACTGTTGACCTGATGGCGTTGAGGTCGACGGATGGCTCACAGACATGTCGCGTCTTGTTTTGGTTTCTCTTTTGTCAGTCAAGTTGAGGTGTGTGTGTGTGCGTGTCGTGTAGGATTATTGGTATCGAGTATGGAATGGTAGTTTTTTTTTGCGAAGAATGAAATGTGTTAAACAACTCGATCCTGCAGTGTATGCATGGCATAAGGAAATCTTCAATATGGCGCTAGACGTCTGATAGTTATCCCACTACATCACAAGTTCATCCCTTTGTTCCTGCATGATGGCGCAATTACCGTTCTGCGGGAGTCAGGATGCTGGCACTGGGATGCTTAGCGTGGTGTGTATATATCGTCTGTGCTCACACTACGTCACACGCTCAGCCCAAAGCTCGCTCGCTCCCTGCATGTGAAGATCGCCCGCGCGAGAACATGCCAACACCACCGAAACATGTAGCCGGCAGTTACCCCCACATTACCGCCATGGAGGAACTCAAGGATGATTTCCGCGAAGATAGGCCGATTCTGAAGATTGTTACGGTAAGGACAAGATCGCCCTGTTGCGTGCATCGCTCGACACCACCATGTCATTCGATCGCTCGTCACCAATCCAGCGCCCCAAACAACGCGTACTCACAGTACCCAGGACACACTCCTCCTTCCCCTCCGAATCGCGACATCGCCAGCTCTGCTACGAACGTACCTCCGCACCATCCTCCTCTTCATCACCTCCACCATCCTCTTCACCTTCGCCGTCGTCGCATACTCGTCGTTCTACTACAACTACATACCCGTGCGCGGCATCTCCGTACCCGTATACCTCCAATTCGACCACGGCCCCACCATCCTGCCTCCCACAACCACCTACCCAGATGGCAGCAGCAGCCTCCCAACCGGCAAGCCCGCAAAATGGCCCTACGGCCTCGCCAACATACCCGGCCTGGTAGACCGCCAAAAGTACGACGTCGTTGTCGAAATGGTCGTCCCGAGGAGCAAGACCAACTTGCAAGCCGGCAACTGGATGGTGGGACTCGAGTTCCGGGGCCCCACGACGATAGGACAGGGTGTGAAGCATCTCCTTGGCTGGGACGAGGAGTGGAGCGTTGAAGATCATAGTCAAGGTGGTGTGCCGGGTGCCACGGCCGAGAAGATTGTTACGGAGGGGACGACGAGCGAGACACCTACTGTTCTTGCTAGAAGTCGCAGACCGGTGCTTTTGACGTATCGGAGTCGCGTGCTAGAGATGGTGTATAGGGGGTTGAGGCTGCCGCTCTATCTGGTGGGGTGGCATACAGAATCTGAGTTTGTGGAGATTAGCATGATGGAAGGCGTCATGTTTGAACCTGGATATCGGAATGTGCCGAGTAGTTTGAGGCTGGAAGTCCGAAGTAAGCTTCCAATTGAGGTTTACAGGGCGCAGGTCAGGATTAGTGCGAAGCTGGAAGGCTTTCGTTGGCTGATGTACCGGTACTGGGTCACCAGCGCGATCATTGGCATTCTTACCTTTTGGGGCATGGAGATGGGCGTTTTGCTGTTTACCTGGGGGGCTTTTACGCTGCTGTTCAGTGGTGCTTCGACACCGGCCCAAGGGAACCAGCAACAGAAGAAGATCAAAACTGAACAAGGAAGCGGCGAACCTTTTCCCAAACTCGAACAAGGCGACTACTCCGAACCAGACACACCTTACAGCGACACGTCCCGTACATTCCCTACACTACCTTCTCAACAACCTCTCTCGTATAGCTCGCCGCTGTCGCCTAAATCACCCAAAGAAGAAGAACGCGGATCTCCTAGGCTAGAAGATATACCGACAAGAGAGGAGATGATGGAGGCTGATGATGAAGAAGATGACGATTTCATTCTTGAAGAGCCGATTCCTCGGGGTGTGGAGAGGGAGGGGGTTTTTACGGATTCGGGGATTGGAACGAGTCTTGAGAGTAGTATTGATAGGGGGTTGGCGAGACGGAGGGGTGGGAAGGTAAAGGATAAGGGGGGTGATGGTGGGAGTTAATTGTCTATAGGGAAAGGGGGAGGGAGGTTAGAAGAGGGGAAATGTGCGAGATTTGTTGTGAGAGGAGTGGGAAGGAGTATGATGCTTGTGGAAGTTCTATTGGTGGGTGGCCGTGCCTATGTTCTAGTATAAGCATGTCCATCCGATCAATGAGTAGATGGTAAAGCTATGCCGTTTTCCTGATCTGTACGGTCTCCATACTAGGGTTCCCCTATCTATTGCTATCACTCGCTCGTTGTATATTTATTTTAATCGGTTTCGGGCATGCCTTCTGATTCAGTCTCAGGCATAGCGCAGAGCGGCAGCTACGTGAGAATTTGTAGTCAGTAGAATGGACTGTATGCATCATGGCAGGAAGGATACTAACGTCTTCATTCCCATCGCAGACAACCTTACAAGCCTCTAGGCTTCGTCTACAGGTACGGCTGCAGTCTACTACCGCACAGTCGAGTTTGCGGTAGACTCCAGTATCAGAAATGAGGCGTGGGATGCGATACGGCAAGTCTCTGTTGGAAGCGTCCTTGCGGTCAGCTAAGAAGAAGAACTAGATCAGTTAGAATTCTTGAGGGGACAAGATGGTGGGAGTGCGTACGAAAGCGATTACACCACGCATAACAGACAATTTCTTTAGCTGATGTAGCTGTGGCGAGGAGAAGAAGGAGGATGCTGGTGTATAGCGATTTCATTTCGGGTTCTTAAGTCGTGTCTGTGGATTGTGGGAGTTGGTTGGGGATTAAGTGATGGAAACAAACGTGCAAAGTCAAGAAGTCTTTACATCCCTCTGTTAGGATACGTTTAGGAAGACTTAGTCCAGGGATCTGTATGATGATGTATGAAATTCCATAGCTTGTGTATAACTGCGAGATGACACGTACTAGAGACCCTGGCTTTCAACTGAGAGATTTTGTGGAGTTTTTAACACTTCAGGATTACGGCGACAAGAAACAAAAATTACAGTACTTTCTAGAAGAGGTAAGGGAGATTCGTCATTTGTGGTTCAGGGAGATATCTAGAAAGCTGCTGCAACTATGTTCACGGCACCTGAAGTTGATCTAACGTTGAGGTAAATGTATGCACAAAGAACATCCTGATTTGCAAACATCTACACAATAGTCCAAGTGAAGACAAAATCTCCAGCTCAGATTTGAGCTCTTTCTAATGCTCCATATAGATACGCATGTCCTCGGACCTAGTCCGTTTGTTCGCCTATTCTTATTTCACGCTTGTTATGTACTTGGTTCGGGCCTGTGGATAGTGTTGGAGTATAGAAGTGATGCATTGATCTCACGGATTATTTGGCTATATATGCAGTACACTAGTGAGTATAACGGGTACCAATAACAATATAAGATAGCTCTTTCTTTAGATCGTATACCCGTCGATAGTAGACGTACTTTGGATTGTATCCTCTACTTCGCAACTAGGAAACTACAGTTAACACATTAGCAAATCGCATCCCAACGCTAGAAAGGAGGAGAAAGGCTTCATACTATTAGTTGCCCATTACAATCAAAAAAGCATTTCTCATCATCCCACATATCTTTACTGTACCTGTACACTGTAGAGCAGCCAACTCCAACCAGTGCGCAAGTATGGTCGAGCTGTGGGAGCGGAAGGTTGGGCGCTGGCGGAGCCGAGCGGATCGTCGATGTGTTGGCGGGGCATAAAGACGTATCAGAGTCAGAGTTGTACCTAAAGTGTGGGTATACAAAGTCAGTCTATGTCTCATATTTACTTCGTGCAGGGACATCTCTGACTTGTTGGCACAGAGTGCACTCCGCGGTCCACCGCTATTTACAGGATAGTTCTAGGGCCATCTTAGATAGGACGTAGGTGTAGGGGACGTTTTGTCCTTGCAAAGGAGGGACAAGTGAAAGAGGATGGCGAGCGTGAAGGACGTTGCCGATGGTGAGCGCAGCGTTCTTTCCGGCGTAGATGAACTGTGCCATGTTAGATCTTGTCCCATTTCCAGCAGCCCAGAATGCGCCAACTAACCTGGCTGGTGTACATGCCCTCGTTGGTGATGAAGGTCTCGATGTTGTGCTTGAACTTGTAGGGGTTGCGGATGGTGATAGCGAGCGTGTAGGATAGGTGGGAGCTTTAGCGCCAGTGAAACACCACTACCCTTATTGTTTTCTTATTTATTCGATGAAGCGGAGCTGGGTCTTACCGCCACGAGGACGATCAATCTGAGAAAGGCGCGACGTGGCCAACACCGCTGGCGCAGGGTAGCTTGGGGACAAGGATGGAGTAATAGATGTGCTTCATCATCGGGTTCCTGGTGTGATATTCTCTGGCTAAAGATGTGACGTTCTCTAGTAAGAAGCTGCTTGGGTTTCGCGGGCTCGAGGGTAGTTATGCTAGTGTGCTTGGAAATACTGTTGACAGTCTTAAGCGCCGGCTGAAGATATGATGTTCTCTAGCTTCTGGTGTGATGCTCTCCGGCTTCTGGTGTGATGCTCTCCGGCTTCTGGTGTGATGCTCTCCGGCTTCTGGTGTGATGCTCTCCGGCTTCTGATGTTGTCCGGCTTCTCCTCCTGGAGACTGACGATGTATAGCTTGGAAATAGGGATGGTGTGGCATCTGCTAAGATGCTGCCGTGATGGCTGTAAGCGGCCCGTCTTGAAACACGGACCAAGGAGTCTAACAGCTATGCGAGTGTCTAGGTGTCAAGCCCGAGCGCGTAATGAAAGTGAATGGAGGTAGGAACCCGCAAGGGTGCATCATCGACCGATCCTGATGTCTTCGGAAGAATTTGAGTAAGAGCATGGCTGTTGGGACCTTGAAGATCGTGAACTATGCTTGAATAGAGTTAAGCCAGAGGAAACTCTCGTCGAAATTGGAAGAAGAGTGTTTTAAAACCTTGAGATGTAGGCAGGCGTAGTGTGAGATGTAGACAGGAGAGCGGATCTGGATCGGTGGTCTCATTACAGAGAGATGTCGATGGCAGGCAACCGAGGTATATAGGACGTATATGTCCTTAGACAGGTAGTAGAGCTCGTGGTAGAGGTGCTTGTCGATCTTTCCTCGCCAAGGAGAGGCGAGAAGAGGAGGATAGCCAGAGTGGAGTTTTTCAGGTGGTGGTGCATGGCCGTTCTTAGTTCGTGGGGTGACTTGTCTGCTTAATTGCGATAACGAGCGAGACCTTACTCTGCTAAATAGCCAGGCTAACTTTGGTTGGTCGCCGGCTTCTTAGAGAGACTATCAACTCAAGTTGATGGAAGTTTGAGGCAATAACAGGTCTGTGATGCCCTTAGATGTTCTGGGCCGCACAGGCGCTACACTGACAGAGCCAACGAGTTCTTTTCCTTGTTCGAAAGAATCGGGTAATCTTGTTAAACTCTGTCGTGCTGGGGAGAGGAGAGCCAGAGTGGAGGAGGATGGCGAGCGTGAAGGAGGTGGGTGTAATGGATAGCTTAGGATGAGGACGGCGGAGAAAGAAACCATCGCTGGAGCTTGGTAAGCGCGCAGTTCAGACGACCCGTATGGGTGGGTGCGTGTTGTTTTTGCTGAGATGGGTGGTCGTGTAGTTGGTGGGTATGGTGTGGAGAATACCGTGACGACCTCGGGGAAGGGGTGAGACACCGATGGCGCAGCGGGGCAGCTATGTTGGTTTTGGCGTCAGCTATCTTGCGCTTTCGAAGGATATAACTCCTCCTGGTATCGAGGTATACTTACGTCTTCATCCCCATCACAGAGGACACGACAAGACTCTAGACTCCGTCGGCAGGTACGCCCACAGTCTACCTGGGCACACTCGATGCTGCTGTAAGAGTCGCCGAATTCTTCAAAGCCGGGTATGTTTGCTATGAGCCGTGATTTACCGACGCCTGGAGAGTTGTGTTAGCGACATTATCATGATTTCAAAGGAGGGGATATGTATATGGGAATGGAGGAGATGACGCATACTACGGGTGCAGAGAACAGGTACTGTACACTCAGTCGCCGAAGCTGTAGTGGTGAAGAGGGTGACGAGAATGGCGATGGTACAGGTGAGAGACATACCCTTGCATTGAAAAGGTGCTTTCATGCAATCACCTGCGAGGACCGTGGCTGCGAGGGAGGTGAGGGGGATGATGGTGGCAAGGAACTTCATCGTGATGTTTTGTGAGAGTTTTGTGACGATCGGCTATGGAAAGAAGGGGTACTTGTAGATGACCAGAGGACCATGGATGATTGCGGAAAGGTGTAGTAGTACCATTGCCACGAGAGGCGGGTCTTGAGGTAACCGCGCGAGGTTAAAGACTGGCCTGTTGGTTGTTAGAACCTGACGGAGCAGGACGAGCTCTTTAGGAGGAATGATGTGGAGGTTTCATGATTCCTCGCAGGAAAGTATGCTTCTTATACTTCATGCTAACAGAAACCATGGAATCGTTTGGGCAAGAACCTTTAAAGTCGGTTAGGCAAGAAACAGTGGAGCTGCTTGGGCAGGAAAGAGTGGCATTGGTTGGGCAAGAAACAGTGGAATAATTCAGGCCAGAACCCTGGGTGAGAAATTTCGAATGCTGACACTGGGAGTTTCTGTATGGCTGACGAGGTCCCATTTGCTGGAAGCGCTGCTTTGCCTCAAAAATTTGTGCGGATCGAATCATACTTTGAAACCACGGTATTGGCAGGGAATAGAGATGGTACCAAGCGAAGGGGATATTGAACCATAACCATCTGAAATTCCTACAAGTATGACTAATGCAGTCATGAGAACATTCGAAATTGGTGTACTATCTATCCCCATAAAAGAAATCTATGCGCAAGAAACGCCCTGGCATTCGAAACCCGCGAAACTACTCAAACCGACAAAAGTGCACAGCCTCAACTCAGAGCATAGGCCTCTCACTAGATGGATCCTGTCCCTTGTTGAACTTTGTTTCGATCCTGTTCTTCCCTTTCTGCATGTACCCCACCACCTCCTCATCCGTGATCGTCGTCAACCCACTCTTAACATCCATGTCACTCCTCTCGCAAGTCTTCGCCTTAATAAACACACCATTGCTCTGTACCTTCTTGCCTTCAACGATATCCCTGCAGAACCCGCCGTATTCTTCAAAGTGAACAGCACTAGCAGGATTACTCTCAATCAGCATCCCAAAGCAGTGCGGCATAGCCTCAAAGTCTCTCCACACAACCGTCACACCCTGCTTCACACATCGCTGAGCCACGACAGCTCCCTCATCTCTCAACATTTCCTCGCCCACGGAGAAGAAAAGCGGTGGGGCTTTGGACCAATCTTTGGCAGCGAGAGGGCTCACAAGCGGATGCATCAATGCGCTACCCTCGCAATAAAGGTCTGCGCGCGGCGGGTTGGAGGGCCACACGCCATCGTCCTTGGGGAACTCGCGGGAATCGACTTGGCTGGGCGTAGGGAGGTAATCGTACTTTACTCCTCCTTCGATGGAGGGCAGACTGCGCGTTATATCCATCCAAGGCGACGACAGGGCAAGACCGGCTGGTAAGGGAATCTCAACGTCTTTGCCGTGGAAGCGGACGCTGGGCGTTTGGCCGGCGGGCGTGCTACGGTGGATTTGAAGGAGCAGTTGGAGTAAAGCGGTACAGCATGTTCCGCCTGCTGAGTCGCCCCCGAATACGATTTCGCTGGCGGGGATGGGCGCGTGGAAGGACCCGGGTGGTGGTGAGAGAAGTGTGAGATATGCTGTGAAACAATCTAGTAGCGCAGAGGGGAAAGGACCTTGAGGCGAGAGGCGGTACCGAACGGAGAAGACGCGGCCCCCTGTTTCTTTTGCGAGACGGCCTGTGAGTGGACGCGATGTCGCTGGATCGAGGAGGTACATTGCGCCGCCGTGGAAGTAGAGTAATGTGACTTTACTGTTGGTTTCCTTTACTAGATTTTCATACTTTTCTGCCTCGCTCATGAATGAGGGTTCTGGCTCATCGTTCTTGGCATCTGCGCGGTACCCGTTCCATTCTGCTTCCAACGGCCGCTGTTCAGGCTTCGTCCAGGCCTCTTCCCCGGTTCCCATATCTTCAATAGCTTTGAACATCATCTGCCGTACATCGTCTTCTTCTGGTGCGCTCTGTTGAACCTTGCTGACCCAGACCTTTCCCTTGACACCTGGGTCCTTGCATGTTAGACGCTGTAGCTTTGAGATGGGTGTTGGTGTGGAATTAGGGCCCAGCATGTCGCGAAGCATGTTGACCGTCATTTCCGTGCGTAGGTCCCATTTCGAAGACGTTGGGGACATGGATATAGAGTGCCATAGTGCCGTCTTTAATAAAAACGGTGTTTTGGGAAGGAGAAACTTGATCAGAGCTGAGGGCGAGGAGTCCATGTTTGAGATGTTCCGCGGAGGAAGTTGCACGAGTCGAGTTCGATGATGACGAGAATGATCGTGTAGTTGAGATAGTGTCGATTGAAAGCTAATGTCTTGGTTTATTGTGAAAATGTTATAGTCTACAGTCAAGATTAAGGAGAAAAAGAAGCCACTCTAGTGGCGACCAGAGTGTTGACGTCGCACGACTAGGCTGTCGACGCGGCACTTAATGATGCCTCGGCCCATAGCCCCACGAGTCATGCACGAGATCATGCGAGATATACGGTCCATACGCTCACGTGGGGGTCGATCCTTAGCAGCAGCCGTAGGTGGAAGTGACTCAAAACGTCTCTAACTTCTATGCTTGCTCTTCAGGTTGTACATTGTAGCACACAGCACCGCATATCCTAGAAAGCAGGCAACAGAGACCCAGCTAATTAATCATCAATAGTATTCAAGTGACTACGCGCATAGTAATAATGAGGTGTAATGCGGGTTAGTGGTATCTTTCCATCCATCCATCAGTCCTCCATTCCAAAACGCCTGGTCCATTTACTCAATCATTTAGAAAGGCAATACAGCAAGCCCGCCTAATGCGGAGCTGCGCTTCTCTCTGTCGCATCATCCTGAGGTAGCGCATGGTTCCCCGGAATTCAAGACGGCTCAATTTGAGCTTTCCCAGGTCTTCCTTGCCGTTCTCGTCCATCGCCAGTAGACTAGGTGTCAACCACTCAAAGGGGGGCTTCTAACCATCTAGTTCACCCTCTTCGCTGCCTCTTTCTGTCACATTACCATCACCGGTACCATTTGCAGGCGGCTGGCTTTGACTTGTCGATTGTACGCCTTCCATACCCTCGGGTGTATCGCCAAAATCGATACCGTCCTCTGGCGTCCTGAGCCCCGCGTACATGGACGGCTCCCCATCTTTGTCTGGCGACTTCTCATAGAGATCTGCCATGAGGTTACATGCCCTTCTAATGTCGCGCAGTTGAACATGTTGTATTTCCCACCAAGGCTTGCCATCATCGTCGCCTAGCTCCACCTCGGCCATGCGCGCGCCAGCGTACAAAGATGCCGCGGCGATGGCCCGCGATGTGAATAGTAGACACATCTGTGTGGATGTCGAGTCGGAGAGGAAAGCCCAGGCCGAGTTGCGCAGTTTCTTGTTGTGCTCGACGCCGTAGTACTTCATCATGTCGTACATGGTCTTGTATGGTGATTCCACGTTAAGATCGAAACACAGAGCCTCGAGTAAGACGTCTTCGCTGTACAGGATAGTGTCCCGCCATTTCCAGAAGTCTTTTGTCTGCTCGTCGACGAGCTTGTTGGGGTCTTTGAGCGCGACTCGAACGCATGAGACGACGAGTTCTTTCATTTTGCGGCAGTTTTCTTCGACTTTCGTTGCGAGGAATAGCGCCGTTGCGGCGATTTGCTGTTGACATCAGACCTGTCCAAGTCGCGTCCATCTATAAAGAAGACTCACATAGTGATGGAGTGGCTTGTACCCGGGCCGTGGCTTCAAGCTCATTCGCATGAGATAGCGATTGAAAAAGACTGCCGCTGTACTGAGAGTGGTTTGCGGTAACTTGAGCATCATGCCCACTTGTAATATGAAGCCGACGCCCTTCCGCCGTAGTGTGCGCTCTTCTTCAGCAGGCATTCCATCGATTATGGATGGCGCCAAAAGTAATTCTTCTTCTGTGAAGATCCATTGCATCTCGGCCTCGATGACGGCCGGTGGTGGTGGTCTCGGGGGCTCGCGCTGCGGCGGCATTGCGCTGCTTGTGGTCGATACCATCACCAGAGGTTCTGAAAGTGAAGGCTGTGTTCCGATGCGCGATAGTGGTAGCGCAGATCACGGATAAAGTAGATGTCCCGATTCGGCTGTGTTGCGATACAAATGCTAGTTGATGTGTGCGAGCGCGTAGAATCCTGTTGGTGAGCTGTGTACGTGGTCGAGATCGCAAGGCTTCGTGCGTGGTTGAGTTCGCCGTGGGAGTCGAGGATAGCAGAGGGATTGTTCAAAGCGCGGACATTGGAGCTTGGTAGCTGCAAGGGCCAACGGCTCTCTTCCGCGGCGAATACAGGGATCAGTGCCAAGGCAATCTTCAACACCACGGCGCCTGACAGCCACGCCTTCGGCAGACCCAGAACCCGCGTCGTTCCCAAAAGCTTGTACTTTGTCAGATGGTCTGGGCATGAAACAAGTTGTGCACGTTTCAAGAGGCGATCAAACATAGTTTCGAACTGTCAGGGCTCACGTGAAACTACGTTCAGATGTCAAGTGTGTGAGAGATCTATTGTACCTCGTCCTCTGCTCTATGCAGTTGAGAGAACGCCGTTGACCGTTACCAGTCGTGCCATGTAGGTTTTGAGGTACAATTAAAATTACAAAGTGAAATCACATAGAATAGAAATGGTTGATTTAGTACCGTCCAGGATCTGTACTTCCGCCCACCAAACGCGCCGTGCAATGCTGGAAGTGTGCATCTTGCTTAGGAGTAGAACGCTTCGAACGTGTAGATGATGCCGAAGATGAGGAAAGCAATAGCACCACCAAGCGTGACTATGAGAAGTTAGCATTACACTGGGATGTATGGACCGGATGTTCTTACCATTGCGCATACTGATCTTTCCGGCAATAGCACGGCCACCAATGACCGCACCTGCAGTACACAGCCCATGGCCAACTACAGCGCCAGCAGTGACCCACCAGTAGTCAGAACCAGCAGCCATGGCAACAGTCGCAATCTGACTGCGGTCACCCCACTCTCCAAGGAATGTCATCACAAACGTCTGTACCCAAGCAGGGCTAAGAAGAAGAGAGAAGAGGTTGTTAACAGCGCCCAGGGTACCGCCCAAAGAGCCTCCGCGCGGTGACGGCGATCGATCAGGCGAAGTAGAAGGGCTACGTGCGGGGGCAGGAAGTCGCGAGTTGGATCGTGAGCGTCGTGAACCAAGACCAGACTCTAGGGCGTAGGGAGAAATGGAGGACTTCCGGCCCTTCTGGTGTCGGGCAAGCTGTTCCTTCTCTTCGAGTTCCTGCTCGACCTCGGCCATCTCCTCGCCCACACCGTCGTCTGGGCTCATGGCAAGACCCTCTCTTATAAGCTTGACACCGAATACGAGGAAAAGAGCGGCGGCCGCGAAGTGGGTGAAACGTTCCGAGAGGAGTGCGGGGACGGCATGGCCCATCACGGCAGAGAGGACTGTCATGACGACGAGAGCCGAGAAGGCAGCAGAGAAGACGAGGAGGCGGGGGTGTCGCATAGCCATGAGGGCTGCAACGAGGAATGTCTTGTCTCCGATCTCTGAGAAGATGATCATGGTGAAAGCGAGTATAAAGGAATGGAAAGGCTGTACGGCGCCGGCGTCGACATCGTCAAGTGTGGAAGAGGGGGTCTTGGGCGGGGTGGTGTCTAGAGGATCCTTTGTGGAAATGGAGCCTGGCACAGGAAGCGGATTGTCATGAATGGAGTCGGGAAGATCGGTGGGTTTCTGTAGCCTGATCAGTGCTGAATCGTCAGCATAAAAGTGTTGCAACTAACCTCAAGCCCACCAGCACCGAGCACACGAGTGGTGCTCGCAGTCTCTACTGCCTCTCCGCCCAATTGCTTCTGGTCAGCAGGATGCGGATGTGCCTCCTTTGGTGACGCGGGAACCATTTCCTTCTTCTCGCCCGTCTTCTCCTCGTGTGCCAATCGCTCCTTGTCCTTTGCTGACACTCCGCCCTCGGTGCCAGTGGTGCCCGTGGCCGGTTTGCGCGCGGGATCTTGCATGACGCTCTTGTCACCATCTTTCACGTCGTCTACCAGAACAGTTTCTGAAGAAGCGCCAGGCTTCTTTGCCGACCCAAGATCTTCTACAACATTGGGGGCTTTCTTCCCTTTGTATTTCGGGTCGTCGTCCACGTATGGACCAGCATGCGGCTTGCCGTCGAGTCCGTCGAACGGTGCATCTTTGGTGCCTTTCGCAGGAGCTGTCGGGGCAAGTGAGGCATCAGGCGAATAGGTAGCTTGGGTGTAGGCAGGTACGACGGCCCGCGCGGGCAGCCTGTCGTCCGATGTATCTACTGCGATGGATGTGGCAAGAACTCGTAATGCGGGTAGGAGGAGGAGCAAAGTGTGCGGCCGTGGCTGTCGTAACCTCATGATGAATGTGATTGAAAGGTGAGCAGGGGTGCAATGCGATGTCGAGAACCGTCAGCGGCGAAAATGAAGCGCCCAGCAATAGACCAAAAAGGCTGCAGGGAGTGACGAGAATGGAAGAGGTTGTTGTGAAGGGAACGTATATGTGTTGTCAAACTATTGAACAGAACGGTGTAGGGTTCACACCAATGTTTGAGCGTAAAAGCAAGTTGAAGACGACCGAGATGCGCGCAAGGGGTGCGTGCAGACAGCCCACGTAATATGTCCAGGGCTGCGCAAACTCAAGGAGTGCTAGTTAAGGGGTCTCTCGTTCACTCAGCCTGTGGAGAAGCGCGGAAACATGCTGCAAGTGCCGTAGTTCCGTCTCCAACTCAAACACTTCGTATTCACCTCTTTTGTGCACTCTGGCCCCTTCTCCGTGCTGAATGCTGAGGCCCACCTGAGCCCGCGAACGGCTAAGGCGATCCCGGGCTAGTCACGTGAATGCCCGTCGAGTAGGCATCCTTAGTCAGCCACTATCGCGGAGCATTGGCGTAAACAACGGCGGGACTCGCGTATGCACACCAGTAGTTCCGCCCGACGGTCAAGACTAAGCTGAGTCTACAAACCGCATCAACACGACCAGCAACATACCATCCGCAGACCACGTCGCATGTAATACCAGTCGATATCACGCGTCCTAGAATACTACAATGGACGACCGCAGGAGCGTGCGCTCTGCAAGCCGGCGCAAATCACCCACTCCCCAACCACCTTCCAAGGCAACCGACCAACAATTGGGACGCGCATCGCGAGCGAGAAGTTTGCGCAGTGCAAGTCGCGAAGTCGAAGGCTTTATCGAAATTCAGAAACCCGCCCGCCGAAGCGCGCGACAAGCAAGCGTGACTACAAATGATGAGAGCGTATACGAGCCACAAAAGGCGCGCAAGACAAAGCGCAACTCCGCAAAAGAGCTGCTGGGAGGTTAGTAGTCACTTGCTCTCACTTGACCACTTGCGCCAGAACCGTTCCTGGCTAGGCAGATCCCCAGGCTAATTCATGTACATGCGCCAGACCTCACAGTCGTTGAGGAAATGGATACCCAAATTGACCTCGAGCAAGACAAAGAAGCCCCAGGTACACCTACGCGCACCGATACCGAGCCCGAACATGCGTCCTTTCAATCACCCGGCGCTGCATCCCAAATGTCTGGGACCACGGCGATCTCCTCTTTCAGTATGGTTGAAGCCGAGTTCCTGGAGCCTAGGTTTATCCTGAAGCATTTGGGCAAGTTGTGTGATTCTGCTGAGGAGTTTTTGGAACACATTGCGCCTGATCGGGGAACGATGGCAGATGACTTGCAGAACATACGAGAGATGCAGAAGCCCGGCTCGACTTATACGGAAGATTATCTGGATCTCAACGACGAGTTGAATGTGCATTTGAAGCACTTCAAGAGCGAAGAACACAGCTACATACATATCAGAGCGCTTCACCGCGCTCTTTTCAAGACGAGTGACGATGTCGCGGCATCACAGAGCGGGCTGAATCTGATTCTGTACCTTGCCAATCTATTGGTGTTGGCGAAGCAGATGATCCATTCGAACCGGGATGATAAGAACATCTGGGATGTGCTGCGACAACTGGATAACACTTTTCCAGCCCAGTTCATGCAGGACCTCGACTATGGTTTCCAGCCGACAGAAACAGGCCAGAGTGGGCTATACCAAGAAACGCTCGATCTTGCAGTAGAATTACGGACCCAGTTGGCAATACTTGTGCTTCAAAGGTCCGCCGAAAGCCCCGAATTTAATGTCGAAGAAACGCTGGATGAGATTTTCCTCCATCCTAAGTCGTCTGATGGTGCATGGGCGATCCGTGGGTGGAACATGCCAGTCTTGGGAGATGATGATTCATTTTTATCCCAAGATTTTGAACGTTTGGTTAAGAACCGAGTGCAGGAAATCCAAGAATTTCTTCGCGAGGGATCGTCTATTGCTGAACTGGACGACTTAAAATCAGCCTTTCCTTGGGAGCCAACTATTCTTCGCCTTTTAGACTGGGTGCGTCTTCGACGGAGGGAGCTCAAAGCTGTTATCGACTCTCTTGGTGGATCAGTGGAGATTACGCGGAACGTTAAACAAGCTGTGGAGGATCCTCAGCCTGTTGTCGAAAAAGATCAACGAGAGTCACTGCGCAAAAAGCGAACTTCGATAGGTCGCGACCGAAGACGTAGCAGCCGCAAATTCGATCCAAACGCTAGTGTCGATCTGCATGCTCTCAGCAAACTGAAATCAAGAGAAGGTGATTCGGGTGTATATTTAGAGCCTACAGCTTCCCGGCAAAATCGGGAGAAAATTCCGCCCCAGCAGCCGATTAGAGGAGTGCAAGTGCAAATCGAGCAGCCGGAATTGGAAGATCAACAGCAAGATGGACAAGGAAGCACGACTGAACCCGATACTGATTCTCAACTGGATGTTGAAGAGAGCTCTGAAGCGATCGAAGGAGTGCAGCATGAACAGCCTGAGAGAAACGACCAAGAAGACGATTCAGAATGGCAAACATTGATTGGAAGCGAAGACCAGCAACCCGAGGGTGAGGACTCTGAAAAGCGCTTGGAAGAGAAGCAGAACGACCACCAACCAGCGGTGGAAGACGAAGAGGAACACCAGATAGAAGACTTTGAAAAACCTCAACCGTCTGCTCCGCCCCAGAGTCCTGCATCTTTACTCAGGGCTCTCAAGGCTTTACAGAAGCCGCAGAAAGAGAACCGCCCAATATCAATCTTCGATCGTCAAACGACAGCACAGCGCATCGAATTCGGTGACGGTTTCGAGGACACACAGCGAACAGCCGGCCCGTCAAATACAGCCAAAGGAAAACAAACTGCGGAACCTTCCCCACACAAACGTCGCCGTGAAGATTCGGACGATTCGGACTCCGACGCTTTCGAAACCAAAGACCGTGGCGACCATGTCCCAGTGCGTCGTCGCGCGATGCCTTGGGCAAAAAGACAGCGCACCGAAGGACCACCAGCACCTACATCCTCCGGTGCACCACCGAGCCACCAACCCCCTCCCCGTTCTACACAGCCACATACCCGTCCCTTGTCTGAACAAGAAGAATCCGTGTCTGAGGCCTCCTCTCCCTCCATGACCGAAGAGCCCGAGCTTCCACCTTCCTCCACATGGCGCGACCAACGCAAGCTCGCGCAAGAAAATCGCGCTCTCGAATCCACGCAGTCTCGCAACAGCCGCAATGAGCGCAAATCCCGCGAAGCATGGTCGAACGAAGAGGAAGAAGCTTTGATTGAATACATGCGCAAATATCCTAGCAAATATTCAAGGATACTGCAGTATGATGAGCAAGAAGGGGGTGGCGTGTTGCGAAACAGGAATCAGGTCAATCTAAAAGATAAGGCACGGAATCTGGCGATTAATATGATACGGTACGTTATATACTCACTCCTCCGTTGGGGATGAAATGGTTTGCTAATGGATAACAGATCAGGAGCTGGTCTTAGATCAGGATTTGAAAACATCATACACCCCGGCGAAAAACAAGGTAGAGCTCTCATGGCTGCTGGATGGGTAATGCACAATGATGGGTCGTGGGAGAAAGTCCAATAGAACCGGAGTAGTTCCTTGGGATGTGTTTTGATGTGAAGGAAAGGACATAAGGACGGCGTTTATTTGTTGATTATTCTTGATACCCCATGGTGCGTCCGCTGTATCAGCGCTTTTTATCCAGTTCAATCGTACAGTTACAGTTTCTCCTCTAGCTAGCAAAAAAAGAAAAGGTGCAGTTAAGGAAGAAAGCTTTGTGGGAAAATCACACACGTTCCCTCCATCTAACTCCCCATTCCCCTTTTGCAAAACTACTCTCCACAACAACACCTTTCATAACAGCCTCGCACTTTCTCTTCTCCGCCTCGTCAGGTACGGTGAAACCAAACGCACACCCCCGTCTCGCAGCTTGCCGTACCTTTTCCCTCTCGTCAGCCTTCCTCTGCCCTTCTCGTCGTTTGAGTTTCATCTCGTCCGTCTCGTGGATCCGTTCGGCCCAGCCTTTCTCTCCGCCGACGCTGCCATTGACGTCGTTTTGGTCTTGTGGTGGCCGCACTTTTCCACTGCCGTAACCGTACTCTACAACGTCCGGAACAGGGTCTGCTGACTTTGTTGGCTCGAGAACAACGCCGCCTTCGGCTTCGTTGTCTGAATCTGACACCGTGTCCTCCTCATCGCTAGTGTAATCTTGTGATGGCGGCTTTGTCGCTGCAGCAGCAGCAGCAGCAGCAGACGCGGTTGCTGTGGCGGAAGCAGGTTGATCGACCATATCTACGCTCTTCCAATCCTCAGGTTTCTCAACTACGAACCTCGCTTTGCGATTCTTGCGTCGTCCATATACTTTCTCGGGATCTTTTTCGCGTTGGAAGACTATCTCCTCTACCGTGCTACATTCGACGATGATCCTATGATCTCCTTTGATGCTATTCTTGGAAAACTTCTTCTTATGTCCATTCTTCCCCTTTCCACCTTTGCCACCTTTCTCTTCCTCCTCATGCGCATTGCCCGTCTCTGCAGTCTTCTTGATAGGATCTGCCCCTGCGTTCTCTCTCAAACTTTCTGGACTCGCGCCGTCAAGTAGCGCAGCAAAGGTAGCTTCGATCTTCCGGTCGATAGGGCCCGGTTTGTTATTGCGGCATCGTGTAGAGCAGTACTTGACTTCTGTTGCGTTTTGCGTCTTGCGGCGCTCGCTAATGACGCGGCCGCAGCTATGGCAGTAGGGCACTGTGTCGCCAACGGTTAGGTAGAGGGGTGGTGGGGTTACGGCGTGCTTAGAAGGCCGGGACCAGGAGTCCATCCATGACATCTTGCTGAAATATTTGGCGGGTTGTTGTAGTGATGATTGGTATGGTTTGCTCGAGATTAGAATCCGACTTTGAGCTTGGGTGTGTATTAGGTAGACGGTGGTGTTTGTGAAGTTGGGATATTTGAAGGTACGAGCGCACGACGTCATCAGCCCTCTCCTGGTACACGGGTGCGTGCAGGTACGAACTGTGGCTCACGATGGCGCGAATGAGGTGAAGCTTGTATCATGTCCATTTTTCTGCTAAGGTTTGGAGTCTTTGATGACGTATTTGAAGTTTCCATTATGGTGCATGGAGCACGTGGATTCCCAACTAGACGACTAGTGATGGTCCCTTTAGACGTACCTATCGTACCCATCTTCAATTCTCACAACTGAAACTACCGAGTCGTCTAGTTCACTAATATGCATCGACGTTTTGTCAGCAGTCATAGGCCATCTCCACAAACTTCCCCAGTCGGTCCTCGGATGTACCCCATCATGCCTCATGTCGGTTGCCGAGCTTAACACTGCACACCATCTCGGTAACCGACGCGCATCGCAAGATAAACAGTCTCCATTCCGCCGAAAAGCATGGCTCAGATATATGTTCTTCTTCGGCGCTCCACGCTTTGCCGTTTAGATAGGGGACCCGGAGATTTGCTTAACCTTGGGCTCTATTCTGCGCAGAACTTCAGGTCACGTCTTCCCCAGGGCATAAGGTCCGTTACAAAGCGGACAAATGGAACGTCCATCGCTATCAGCAGCGACTCCAGTGCCCCATTCACCCTTCGCACAGTCACACCAGCACTTCAACTTCCTCGCTAAACACCGTCGTCCTTTGACTGTGCGCCATCGCTGTAAGAGGGCGAAGCTGCAGCCAAGACCCAGAACATCAGAATCCATGTCGCCTGCATTGGACCCCGCGACGGGTGAAACCGGCACCAAAGGATCGCGTGCGCATCCTATAGAGACATCGTCGACCCCGGAGCTGGGTCGCCCGAGACGGACTACTGCGCAAAGCGATATTCAGGATACCATACAACATCCGGGCAATGTGCGCATCAACGTTCAGGGGGCTTTCATCGTAGATGAAGAGCAGCCAGGGACGCCGCAGAGCGAAGACTACGAACACGATCCGCACGACATCAGACTGCCGAACCACACTTCGGTAGTTAGCCATGTAGCCGTCGATGTGAGTATATATGCGTGGTCGCGTGCGACTGGTTGTAGCACGCGACCAAACCCCTTACGGAGTCACAGCATGCTAACGCGCTGCGCGCCCTTGTAGATTGGAGGCTCCTTAGCCAAACTTGTATACTTCTCGCGCGAACTCGGTGACGACTCGACTGGCGGACGTCTAAACTTCTTCAAGTTTGAGACTGACCGGATAGATGCGTGTATAGAGTTTATGCGCAAGCTGCAGGCCGACCAGAAGCAAGACAATGGATCGAAATCGCCAGACTTGTGCATCATGGCGACTGGTGGTGGTGCGTTCAAGTACCACGACAAGATAAAGCAAGCGTTGGATGTAGAAGTCATAAGGGAAGACGAGATGGAGTGCTTGATCATAGGTAAGACCTTGGTGCTGTCTGTAGTCGAGGGATTGGCATGCTAACACCGACATGTAAAGGTCTCGACTTCTTCATCAACGAAATCCCAAACGAGGTCTTCACCTACAGCGAAGACAGCCCCATGACCTTCATGCCACATCCTCCCGATCCGCCGAATATCTACCCTTACCTCCTCGTCAACATCGGCTCTGGTGTCTCCATGATCAAGGTCTCAGGACCCCGGCAATACGAGCGTATAGGCGGTACATCACTAGGAGGAGGAACACTCTGGGGTCTGTTGTCGCTACTTACCGGCGCCCGAAGCTTCGACGACATGTTACGGCTAGCAGAGAATGGCGACAACGGAAATGTCGATCTGCTCGTCGGCGACATTTATGGACAAGCGTACAACAAGATCGGGCTGAAGAGCACACACATTGCATCTTCGTTTGGCAAGGTCTACAAAATGAAGCGTGCAGCGGAACGGGAAGCAGAGGACGGATGTAACGGCGATCTCAAGCGCAGAGAAGAAGCAGAGCATGTCGAGGGCTCTTCAGAACTATCGCATGATCCTGGTTCCTTCCGCCCAGAAGATATGGCGCGTTCGCTCCTTTACGCTGTCTCGAACAACATTGGTCAGCTGGCGCATCTGCACGCTGAGAAACATGGACTGCCGAGAATATACTTTGGAGGCTCCTTCATTGGTGGTCACTCACAGACGATGAATACTCTGTCCTACGCTATTCGCTTCTGGTCAAAGGACACCCGACAGGCTTATTTCCTGAGGCACGAGGGTTACCTGGGTGCTGTTGGTGCGTTTTTGAAGCGGCAACCGAGGAACTGGGGGAGGAGGGAGAGTGTTGTTGGTTCCGCTAGGCCGGCTTCTAGTTCTTGAAACTTTGAAACCTTGAACTTTTTTTTAATTGAAAGCGGAGGTACCATAGCAAGCATATAGACGTAAGCAGATTTATTGTAATATCGTCAATTCAACATATTGATCATTCTAGCCTGGTGGCGCTGTGTTTGATTGACTGTTTCCTAGATCTCCGCTTACGAAGACTACGAGGACGGCTGCGTATGCTGCTGTTGCCGCGAACAATTCTGCTCTTCGTGCATTCGTCAAGAGACCCACGCTGCCAGCGAACAAGGTGGTGAATGCCGCAATTAATCCTAACCTCCAATCCGACGACGTCACTTTGTAGAGCACGACGATGGCGCCTATGAGTAGTACTGCTGCTAAGAAAGTGCTGAACCATGCTACGAAAGAGCTAATGGCTCGGTCCGAAGCGTAAGCTATCCCATGGCGGGAACGCTTCCGATCTGGAAATAGGAAGGCTAAATGCTCTTGCGCGAACGTCGTCAATCTATCCTGGTCCTCCTGGACTCGTAAAGCGACTAGATCGTCGATATCGTCATATATTCCAGCGCTATGCCCACCGAGGGTAGGAAAAGGCTCGCCCTTGCCTCCAGTCTGGTTATAGAACTCGGTTTGGAAGGCGCGTAGAACGCCTTTAGATGGTCTTGGAAGTGTTGCTAATGTGCTCTCGAATAGTAATGCTTCTCGGTATTCCTTCAATGTCTCTCGGATATCTTTCATCAACTTCCATCGTTCTTTTTGTTTTGTCTCATCTGCGACTACCGCCGTCTGAAAGTTTGAGTAGTTACGTGCGCATTGTTTTGTGCTTAGATCTGCTGCAAGATCCTCTTGGTCGAAAGCGCGTTGCTTAGCCTGAAGTTCCGCGAGTTCACTTTGTAGGTACAGCAGGTTTCTAGCTGCAAGCTCGTCGTATCGCTTGAATATGAAGGTCGTTCGATCGCGATCACTTGCGATAAAGTGTGCAAGAGATGGGAACCCGGAGAGACGATAAATCCGTGATTCAGCATCACCATCACCAGCTGGCATATCTGTGTAGGCGGTGCTTGATGGAAGTATGTAGTTATACCGGAGCTTGCAGCAGGCTGAGCTGGTTTTGCTTGACCGGTCAGCGGTGGCTTGGGCTGTCCTGTGACCCCGCCATCGCACCCACAGCCCATTACAACTCCGTTCTTGTCGTTGGCGGATCATACACTCAAGCACATTGAATCTATCCAAGACGCACTGAACACACGATATGGAGTATTATGACGACGATGACTACACGCACGCCTCTCCAGGACTCACTCCGTTCCAACCTGATCTAGGGGATTGCTCACCACTACCATTTGCGCCCTTGTGGTTACCCCAAGACACTTGCGAGGCACCTTTGGTAAGTTCTGATACTATCCCTTACAGAGCGTCACTCACGTCAACATAGGACCTCATTCACGTCGAACGCACTGGCAATGGCCGGGAAACGCGACGAAAGCTGCATAAGATGTACCGCAGTGAAGCTCCGCCAACTGAATGGGAATTCATGGACAGTCTACTTTTCCATCAGATGGCCCCTGAAAATCCGCAACTCACATTATCACTTGGTTTGGATGGTCCTTTACCATCCGACAGTGACAGTGACGCTGAGACATTGTCTGACGACGCAGCCTGGCGGCTCACATCTGACTCTCTTCCAGATTATTCAATCGTTCCGAAAAGGGCACGTAAACCAAGGAAAGCTCGCTTGAGTCTACCCATCACGATTCACAAACAAGGCATCCTGGCTACCGTACTAGCGTGCGCAGACACGGGTTCCGATGTCAATATCATATCACATGAAGTCGCGAAAACATTGGGATACTCAGAGTACGAGGCTTTACCAGAAAAGAAGCAGTTTTCGCTAGCCAATGGCAAGCTGATTGAAGCCATTGGCCGCATCGAGTCGCCCTGCTCGTTCGGTGTCGAGACCAGTTCGTTGGTGACAATGACATGTGCGTTCTACGTCCTGCTCAAATCTGCGACACCTATTATCATGGGCCAGAGTTTCTTGGAAGAAACAAAAACGATGACCGAATACAGAGAACGTCTTGTACGCGTGCCAACACCAGCGTTCCAGGCACTTTCCGTATATTCCGTCGGCAGACCACGCCGGTTACTGAAATGCGAGGTGGACCGTAGGGAGACACTAGCGACACCAGACTCGGGCTCGGAAATCGACCTAATATCGCCTTCTTTTGTGGCCGAACGTGGTCTTACAGTCTATCCGGGAGAAGAAGCAATCCAGCTAGCAGACGGTAGTATAGCAACTACTTCTGGATACGTCCATGTTGACATAGCAGTCACATCGATCAATTCGTGGAGACCACTGAACCATCCTAAGAGAAATGTCACAGTTGATCTGTTCTTGCTGGATAGTTTAAATCATGACCTCATTGTAAGCGAAGACTCGTTGGAAGAGCTCAAAGTGTTCACCCATCACCAAAGTGCTCTCATACTTGCGCCTCATGACTCTGGACCTCTAGGGATCAACCGTATCCGGCATCTCGGGGCAATAGATCGCATCATCTCCTGGATCAAGAAGAAAATCAAAAGTTCTGGCTCTGAAAATGACAGTACGTACATTACTTGGTGTAGAAAGCTACAGTTAGCATACCAGCTAATCACATGTGTTATAGCAAACATGGACATATCTTCCGATCTCCAAGCGGTAGATCAACGTGAGAATGATCGCAGAGAGCGTGAAGCAGCTCGGATCGCGATTCTGCCAAATGACGAACAGCAAGCCGCTATAGAGGCTGAGGTGGTTAGACAAGAAGCCTACAAAAGTCGACTTCGACTTCCGAATTTCCCCCTCAACGGGGCTATCGATCCAGGGACACCACTGCCGCCGCCCAACTCAAGCCTACAATCCACCCCAAACATAACGGGCATGTTTAGATGCCACCATCCTGACTGTACAGCTGCACCTTTTCAAACGCAATATCTCCTCAAGTATATCAGGCCCAGCATATCTATGATCTTGACTAACGAGTCCAGCTCCCACAACAACGTACATGCGTCGAACAGGCTACATTTTTGCCCAGTTGCTGGTTGCCCTAGAGGCGAGGGCGGGAAAGGCTTTAAAAGAAAGAATGAGATGATTCGCCATGGTCTTCTTCACCAAAGTCCAGGATACGTTTGTCCATTCTGCCCTGACAGTGAGCGCAAGTATCCGCGACCGGATAACCTCGAACGGTATGTCAAGATCAAAACCTATCCTGCCACTTCAGAAGCTTTTTACTGATATCCTCTTGCTAGTCATGTACGTGTACACCATACAGACAAAGACAAAGACGACCCTCAACTTCGGGACGTATTGGCACGTCGTCCTGTAGGTGGAAGCCGTAGACGCCGAACGATAAATGGTAGAGACCGCTGATCAGAGCGCTTATGGCCAATATGAAGAGGAAATATGTTTCCATGTACACCAGTCTGCGCTTTCGTGGTAGAGAGGCATGTCGCGCCGTCACGTACGAGGTCGTCGATGTCGTCATATAGCCCACTGCTGTGCCCACCCAGCGTAGGAAATGGATTGCCTTTACCCTGGTCCTCATGGTAAAATACGCTTTGAAAGGCACGTCCGAGAAATTCCAGGGGGACTCGATCAATTGCATCCATGCAGCGTCCCCTTTGTCTCGATTGACGAATGAAGGGAGAATCTTCTTGCAGCCACAAGGACTAGAATATTGCATGAACGTAGAAACATAGCCTAGGCGGGATGAACTGCTATCGAATAATTGCTATCGAATCCTTGTGTAGGGCTACTTTGGGCGAAAGTGGCGCAGCCGCAGCAAAATGATTCGTTGGAAGGTGCTCTCTTTCACTTACCCTTACATATCCTGTTTCAATAGGGAACCGGGCAGTTTGTACAGCCTCAAAATGAAAGAATCTAGATTGGAAAAGCACTGCACGCCGAAAAGATGGTATCCCCTGCTGGTGCCTGGAATGAACTGTCACTCTTCCGCAAATTCAATCTTAAGCAGCGCGTGATTGAGAATGAAGTATGCATGGCTTAGGTATATTGTCTTAATGCACTGTTGACAGACTTGCCTAACGAGCCAACCGCCTTACTGTACGATCTTGAAAGTCGCTACTTTGTCTTCGTCTTGCGCGATCATCTTCAACAGCCCTGGCGGTTCTCCGAAAACCCACCCTTCCTCCCTCATCTTCTTAATATCCGGCTTCTCTTCTCCTTCCACGGCGCTTCTCGAAGACAACTTGTTCACGTTATGCAAATCAATAGGATCCTGCATCTTACTAACAACCTCTTCGCTTTCATCTGCTCCCTTTTCCCTATCCAACCCCAGATCGTCAGAAAAGCTGAAGCGCGAGATTTTCTTGCCTTTCAAGCCTTCCAGGTCTTCCAAGGAGCCAAATGACCACCATCGAATCGAAAGATCGCCGGGCCAGACATGGTAGGTGTCGCCGACTCGTAGAAAATGTTCAAGCTTTTCTTGGAGCGAGGTTGAGTCGTCGCCGAGACTCGACATAAGCCGTTCAGCAGAGAGCTCCCACGCAACTTGTACAGAACCTTTTCTTACCGGAGGAACTGTGATGAAAGTGAATCCAGGGGTATCGGGATCCTCAGGGCGTTTGGCAAGATCTGGGTCGCCTGATATCCGGTGGAACGTAATGCGCTTTGTGGGCCGGAGGTTAAGCACTTTTGCAGAGCCATCTACTTGTCGGGTGGAGGAAAATGCGAGTTCCGGTGAGTGCATATCGCCCTTGCGGAACGCATCCTCACGAGGCGTAGTGTCGAGACATGAGTATTTGGTCAAGATAGTAACGGGTCTATCAGGGAAGACCGAGGAGGTTTGGTGGATGGTGGCGATCAGCTTCAAAGGTGATGCCGAGGGGTTAGAGATTGAAAGAGTGGCTGGTGGACAGAAGTTGAACTTAAGGCAGAGCTCAGCTCCGTGGTTTTGAGACGACATATGAAATTATTCGATATGGTGTTGTAGTATGAGACTGAGAATGCACTGCCGTGGGTTGCAAAAATTCAAGACTGCAGAGGCGAGAAGCTGAGGGTCGGGGGCCGTATTCTCTGACGTTTATCCACGTGCAGTCTAAAGTGCTTTTCTAATGTCATACCCTAACTGTATAAAGGAATGTGTCAAAAATAGGCCCCTCGATCACTTGACTTAACCTTTCGGCGAAGTCTATAGAGACTGATGTTAGCAGATCTCTATGTTTATTTTCCCATGAAATACATGCGGCGAGGCATTCCATCAGCCTCTTCAGCCTTACGCCAGTAGTGATCATAGCCTCCGCCACAAGGCTTGGCTGCATACATGGAGAGGCATAATAGAAAGTAGGCTTGTTGGTTGGCCAGCGATGCAAATAGCTTCTTGATCAACCGGTCTACCGACACAGTTCGTGGCATGCCTCTCGAACGGTCCGGCTTATAAGGCACACGCATCAGCCCTCCCTTCTTGCTCTGCAACCACTTTCACAGCGGCCTTTGGCCGTCTGTTGGAGACACCGAGCATCTTTGTCTTCTGCTTTGATCAACATCATATCTCTCGAGCGTACAAGCCTCACGACATTCGCGCAACTCAGTTCATCGACACAGACTTTCCGCAGCCGCACCACCAAGGTGTTTGGCGTTGCGACAGCTTCAATCTTTCAACAACTTAAGTGCTGGCGAAGGCCTTCACCGTCTTCGCCACTTTTTTGCCGCCAAGTTGTCAATCTACCAAGAAGAGGTTCTCAATACGTTTTCTTGCCGACTTTATACGTTTGCGCGCCCACTATATACGTTCTTCGCTTTTCATGAGAACCTCAATAATACGTCGCCAATTCTCCAAGATGAGAACAACCATACGTTTCTACATGCGTCAAATGACAGAGCATTCTCGCCATTCGCATTCGGACATGAACTTAACCCGGTCATACATCGCCCCTACTTGCAAACCTACGAGCGTCTCGCAATCATTGGCCAAGATTGCGATGTATCACATGGCTACCCTACCGCGTCCCCTAAGCGCCCGGGTCTAGATGTCACTCAGTACATTAACGCTACCCCCTCTACACCATCTACAAAGCTCACATCACCCAATGATACGTCCACTGGCTGGTTGGAGACTCCAGCGACGAGTCCCTCGGCGAATACGTCACCACTTTCTACCGTCACAGATTCCTTCCCACAGCGTGAAGCATCAACGTTCATCTGTTGTCAATGTCAAGAAGCTTTCTGTCGCCGTTGCGACCTGAAGTAAGTGTAGTTCCCCAGCATCGTCGAACAGCAAAACTAAAAAGTCAAAAGCAAACACATCAACCGGATACACAACAAGTGCGCTAAGTGCCCATACGAGGGCTGTACGCAAAAGCCATTTGGTTTTGAAGCGGACCTACAGCGACACATCGTAGCTAAACACAGTACCGATGGGAAAGCTACGATCCGGTGTTTGATTCATGGTTGTGTGGAAGAGTTTTCAAGGAAGGATAACATGTTGAGACACATGAAGAAGAGACACCCTGGAAAATCAATACCAGATGGTAGTTGAGACGTGGTACAATTTCGTTAACGGATGGCTGTACAATAAGAAGTTCTTGTTGGTCGAAAATCCCGTCTTTTGTCTATCCTGGACTATGGCTGACCTACAGACTACACGAAGCTCGGTATGACATCCCGCGAGCTCATCACCAGATTGATCTTGTGAATATAATCAAGCTCGCCCTCTATCCTAAGGTCGTGTTGGATCCAGGCCGTTTGTATCATTCCTTTGGCTTCCAGTGAGCTGCTGAGGTGGGAACCTTGTTCCAGTCTGGTGAAGAAGTCAAGTACGACCAACCGCTCTTCGTCTGTGTGAACCTCGCAGCCGATAATGAACATAGCAAAAGATGATGGATACGTATTCAATTTTGCGAGTATGCATAGTGCATCTTCCTTCCAATGGTCTAGCTGTGTTGATTGGCCTGAGAAGTTTCGGGAAACGCGCTCGAGGTAAACAAGGCCTGCTAGTCTGGTGAACTCCAAGCAATAGTACTTGTCGCCTTTTCCTTCTTCATTTTTAGTGACGAGATCAATGTCGTTTAGTCGGGATTTGAGGTCATTTAAAGACTGTTGATAGTCGTTCGAATGATACAGCGGATCAGAAGCGTATAGTCGTGTTTCGAAGACCTCAGCGAGAAGTTGAAGTAAAGGATGAGCGTATGTTGCGATACTTGACATGTCCTCCGCGAAAGCGATGCGAGCGATACGATATTGCACCGCACAAGTGTGATTAGCAGCTTTGAAACCAAGCTCGTGTGAGGTTGATCGAATCATGTAGGTGCGCCAATGACGGAAGCTGAAGCGAGTAAATGTGACAAAGTAGTAGAGCCACCCGAGAATGATAGCTGCGTCGCTTCCAACGCAGTGTGCTTTCTTATCGACGGTAGGAACAATGTTTCTCGCCCCGCATAGATGGCCTATCCAGTCGCAGTCGAGATCTGTCTATCATCATGACAATATCACGTTAGTTCTGTACCATTCTCTTCCAAATGACGGCTTACTTCTACTAAACATAAAACCAGACCGGTGGCGATGTGTTCGATACTGGCATCCGAATCCAGTCCAGGACTCGTGGCATTTACCAGCGCCTCTATTGCCGCATTTTTGGCACGAGCCGCATGCATCATATCGTTTCCGCGATGACGAGAAGCCAACGCGACTAGGGACAGTAGTAGAGCCATTGACGATATGGAACGCCCTGACAAAGCCATTCGTAACAACAGGCGTCCGATTTCAGTTCTCTCACGGCCTAAAGAGGGTAGGATCCCAACGACTACATCTTCGACTGCGACTAGTTAGTAGTAGGCCAACTCACCTTCTGCAAGTAGACTCACAATACTGTACTAGCTCCGCGTCGCTAATTGCCACCTCTGTTGTTACGGAAGCCACGGACCGGGTAAGCTTGGGCAATGCAAGCTGATCCCTTCCGACATGCTCACCCTTGACTGAACACTTGTCAAATTATGCCACTAGGTTTACTTCAAGAGATCCTACCTCCGCCAATAGTAGCTTTAGCAAGGATGTGGAGACGAATATCAGTAGACGAGACGTTGATCCACTGCTCAGATCGATGCCGAATCCGTGCGTGTTGTAAGTCTTGATGTCCAGGTTCAAGAAGCCGCTTCTTCTGGTCGTTGTTCTTGACCCATGAGAGACGGATGCCATAACCACCGCATACGCGCTTGGATTTCGAACACTTGTTGCAGACTGGTACAGCGCGATCACATGATACCTTGCGATCTAAGGACGATATCAGTATCGCGTAGTACACGAGCAATCACGAATCCAATTCCTACCCTTGCATGTCCAGCAGCCCTTTGTTGCAGTCTTTGCTGCAGTCATTCCTCCGTGCTGAGCTGGGGGCAGGCGTCGACGCGCACCTTCTGGGTAAGCGTTGCGAAGAGATCGCGACGCATCCTATGAGAAACCAAGGATATGGAGGTATGTCAAGCAAGCCACTGTAGGAACTAGGCACGAAGCAGAGGCAGCTATTACCAGAAGCATGATAGAGCTGAAAGACTTGGAATTCTCGCTGATGGAAGCCGGTGGGAGATCTCCTGTAATGCGCCCCGCCCCGCACCTGCAACGGCCAGCGAATCACGCCAGATGTCGCTAGTTCTGCACTATACCTAAACTAAACGCGAAGCAACTATCTGCGAGCTTTCTGTCAGCCTCAGTCACCGCCAAGCATCCAACGTCGTAACCTTTGTCCATCCCTTATGCCTTCAAACAGAATTGTGGTAAAAATTTGCGAGCTCCGCATCGTTGATTATGAAGCCAGGCTGATGTGCACGCTTCCGCCGCACCAAAACGGAGGGACAATATGTCTCATGGAGATGATATAAAGAACCTCACCCAGCTTCCATAGCATAGGTATCAGTTCACTATCAAATACTTCAATCTCCAAGATCTTAAGATCCTCGAACCATTCCAACTCTTAGAGTAGCCTCAGCTATCAGAATAACATGCCTTCCTACCTCGTCACCGGAGCGTCTCGAGGAATCGGTCTTGCATTCCTCGACCACATCTCCAGCAACCCGGACAACGTTGTCATCGGTCTCGTTCGCAACGTAAAAGACACCGAAGCCAGAATCTCATCGTGGAGCAGAAACAACATCCACCTCGTCCAAGGCGATCTCACCAACTACGAGTCACTGAAGAGTGCCGTTGATGCCACATCCAAAGTCACCAACGGAAGTCTGGACTACCTCATCGCAAGCGCGGGTCTTGTGTCTGGTGAATTCGATGAGTTTTCCGTGCTGTAAGTCTGCTTGTCATTCGTTATATTTCCAGTATCTCTAACAATACAAAAGAGGCAAAGACCCGGCCAAAATGGAGGCCAGTCTCAATCAGCTCTTCAGCGTCAACGTCGTTGGCAACATCCATCTCTTCAACCTCTTCATGCCGCTCGTTCTCAAAGGAAATGTCAAGAAGGTCGTTACCATCTCCAGTGGCATGGGTGATACAGAATTGGTACGCAAGTACAACATATCCGAGGATGGACCATATGCAATCAGCAAGGCGGCGGTGAACATGGCCGTTGCGAAGTTCAGTGCTGAGTACGCCAAAGACGGAGTGCTCTTTCTGAGCATATCTCCAGGAGTAGTAGGAACAGATGTGTATGCTGATCGTAAGTCTTGGTCTCTTCAACAAGGATGATGAATGCATAAGCTGACCAAAAGTTTAGTATCGGAAGATGATCAGCGGAAACTTGGAATCATGTCGCAGAAGTTCATGGATTACTCACCAGACTTCAAGGGGGCTATTACGCCAGAAGAGTCAGTCAAGGCTGTACTGAGTGTTGTCGAATCCTCGAGTGTTGCCAATGGAGATGGCGGTGCTTTCTTGTCGCATCTTGGCAAAGGCGAGAAGTGGATCTGAGGGCATGGAAATGGAAGAATTAAACCAGAATGAAGTAAGATCTTGTTTCGTTGCAGTTTTGAAATTCGTTCGTTAGCTGAATATATACATGGAAAGTATGTTCAAGAAAGCATGAGCATCGTCGGTATCAGCGATAGAAACCGCGCCTCGTTCTCATCCTCATATTCCTACAAGCACTTGCCTGGAATGCTTGCTGTCGCGTTCTTGACGAACCCCTGCAAAAACCCGCCACCGCCACACTGCAGACCCTTGACGAAAGCCTTTGCAACGATATCCGCACCAGCCGGGCTAGTGTGGGTGTGGTCTTGCGGGAAAATCGCATCGGTCTTTGCTTTGCCCATAGTCTTGAAGATATCCGCCGTGTACGCTCCGTGGTCAACATACATGGCATTGCTTCCCAACGCCTTAGCTACGTCCCGCGCGTAACCGACGAACCTTCCACCATCGGTGTACACAAAGCTACCGCTCTCCCAGGGGTTGTTCGGTGTTTGACTGCTAACGATGACCTTGGCGCCCTTGGCGATGAGCTTCTTGCCAGCCTCGGTAAGGTAGTAGTTGTATGTGTGGACGGTAACTGCTTGACCGTTGTATGTAGACTGGCATGTCTCAGAGCCAGTACCGGGGCAGACTGAACGTCCGTTGTCGCCGCTACCGAGGCCGCCGCCGTCATTGTGACCGAATTCCATGATGACGATGTCGTTTGGCTTTACGAGGTTGACGATCTCGTCGAAGCGGCCTTCTACGGTGTAGGAACGGGAGCTGCGGCCACCGATGGCTTTGTTGACGACTGGGAGAGAGACGGAGTACGGGAAGAAGACACCCCAGCCTAGTCGCGATGGTTAGTAGTGGCCTCCAGTGCGTTGATGCATAGCAATGTGTACCTGTAGTGACTCCACTTGCTCTCGCCATCGTCGAATCTCCTGCGAGGTATACTGTCTGCGCACGCTTCTCAACATGGCTGCTAGGCGCACCTAGAGCCGTAGCAGCCAGCGCGACTACCGACAAAAGACTTGAAGTATGCATGATGAAGAATTTTGTAGACTGGCGACCTTGAAATGAGGAATGCGAAGGTGATGCAAAGCTGGTGAAACCAAAATCAGTGTACAAACACCCTGTCTATATACCTACTCTTAACCGCCACTCCCCTCTATATTGAGTACCATCCAGCCGGACACAAGCAAAGATTCTCCGTAACCTCCATCTCACCATAGTATCATAAGCAACGAAGTACTACCGCGATCACCATGAAACATACCATATGAAGTCTAAGTACCCCAGATTATATTACTAGCACTGCGGGGGCAAGTCCGGATACGGGACCGCTTCCTACCTGGCTACACATATATTGTATCTCGTGGTACCGAGGCCGGCACTTAGGGTCCATGCAAGCCTGCAAGGTTGGGTTTGGCGTAGATTGTTCCGGGGGAATACATGGGTGAGCGGCTGACGGGCACGGACGAATTGGGCCCGAGGCGTCAGGGGAAGCCGAACACACTTGGCGCTGTTGTCAGGAGGCTCCGCTGTGTTCCGCTCGTGCGAAAGGTTGTCGGTGGTGGAATGCGAGGTGAGTTGTAGTCGTATATGACGATGCTAGGATGGGTAGATCATCTGGGCATGCATGTCACACATCGCGCTAGCGCTGGGCGGGCTATCTCTTTCCGAGTCGCCCAGGCCGTCAGCTTGGCGCTAGAACATGTGTCTTCGGTCCTCAAGCTTCAACTAGCATCTTATCAAATCCTGCCATAGTAATCTTCTTTCTTCCAAGCCACATGCTCCAAATGCTTCAAACATCTCCTTGCACTCCTTAATCTTGTCTTCTCAGCGCCCGAGCTTTGGTCTGGACCGTTATCGCTGAAACATGAGCTTATTCTCTAGTCGCCGAAGCAGACGCTCTCGCCGTTGTATGCACTTGAGCTTCAGGCCATGACTCTACGAAACCTTTGTCCGTGACGTGATTGCAGATGTCTTTGCGCAAGTCTTTCTACCGTTGAACGGTCTCATCTCTAGTCCGCACCTTACCACTGATCGCTCGAAGGACAGGGCATGGAAGGAGCTGCCACGTTTTCTCGCGAACTGTTCTATGGAGAAAATGGTTGCACACACACGCTCTTTTCGAAGCCTTTGAGTTGAGACGGCCGTTGATCTTTCCATCTCTTCTGGTGAATACCATCGTTGTTTCCAGTCTCCTACCCACCTACAATATCGAATTTCTGTCGTAGTTCTCAGTCTTCCATTCTCCGGCCTGCTAGATGTCTTTGACATCCCCGTACCGTCCTTGGAATTTTATGAGGTGCCCAAGTCATTGTCAGCAAGTATGCACAACGTTCATCAGGTTCCGCTTCTTATGTGCTAGATTTGGTGATTCCTGAGTGTCCTTCAGCAAAGCACTTCAGGCGTACTGGAACGTTCTCGCGGTGTTCAACTGCAGAGAATACAAAGAATGCAACATTGGTTGTAGTGACCTGACAACTAGGGCCAGGCGAAGACGTTCAGTACGCCGGTGGTCTAAGCTACGAGCATAGGTCGTTGTAGTTTTTTGAACCGTTTGCGGTTGCCCTTTTCAGTTATAGTGTCGTGACTGCGTCCTTTCTTGCCATGACGTCGCAGTTCTTTGAAGGCAGCACCGTCGTGCCTTCCATGTTTACCGTCTCGAAAACAACATCACCCACAACGACACCGCCCGAGTAAGTCCTTCTCATCCACGCACGCCTCGCGCCACGCTACAGCCATGCTAACATATCCAGATCGACAGAGATTCGAACAGGTTCGTGCTCGGTGGGAGGCGATTCGGTTAGCTGAAGGCGAAACAGCGGCAATGGTAGGCTGGAGAGAAAAGCCGGCAGCTCACCAGACGGTGAATGGCGAGCCTCATGAGAATGGCGCGACGAAATTTCGGAGAAAGCTCAGCTATGGCTTCGCGTTCATCTCAAACCCCCTCTCGCAGCGAAAGACGATCTCAGCTCGCCAGCAGGTGAGTGTGCCGTTATTGGCAGCTACCGAGCCCTCCGCGTCCGACATTACTACCGGGGAGTCTATCTGTGAACCTCCACTCTCACTAGTGCTGCCTTTTACGCCACCCAAACTCTCTAATGGTGCGTCCGAACAGCCTGTGACAGTCCCGCTGAGCAGGACCTTGCCCATGAGCACCGATGTCGACGTCACACCCAAACCATTACCCCGATCGCGCACACTGAGCTTCATTCCACTGCCCGTCAGGTCTGAGCCTAGCTCGTTCGTCGCAGACGTGGAGGGGGCAGTGAAATCCAAATCCATCGCGGCAATGCCTCGGCCAGAGCCTAACTCTGCACCTTCGAAGATTCCTACACCCAGTCCGCCATCGGTCGAGCGCCGCCGCTCTAATTCACGTCTACATGTCCATCAACACGCTTCATACCTTGCTTCCCAGCAGATCAAACACATCGCAACAGCGCACACGTTAGCAGCCGCCGATAACGGTTCGCCGGTGAGGCATTCATATCAAGTCCGCTCACGTACAACGCCCAATCTAGCGAAGGACTCCAACCCGTCACAACCAGCGCGATTTATGGCCCCAAGACGACCAGGACCTAAGAGGACTGCGAATGCTTCAATAGCTCAGAAGCCAGTACTACAAGAGAATATACCTACAGATAGGCGCATCACGCACAGGCGGTCGCAAATTCGGGAGAGAACGTTGAAGAGAGAGTCGTTGGCAGTGCCTGGTATTTTGAACAACAGGAGATCGTTTCGGCCAGGGCCACTATTTCCCCAAATTAGGGAGCCTAGCTTCGCGACCCCATTGCCAGTAAGAAAACGGATGATTTCACAGTTCGCACAACGAACGCCAGTGACGGTCAAGCGAATACAGCCGCAAGAAGAGACAAAGATACATACGCCGTCCTCACCACAGATATCGGAGGTCGCGGTTGTTCAGCCTCGCAACATAGATCATTTAAGATCAACCCCAGAGACAACCAAGCTTGTCGAGTCAGTCATACCCCGGCCACACACGGATAGAGACCTGCAAAGAAAGACACTGGGTACACCCAATGGTTTGGGCGGCGTATGGCGGTCGTCACGCGCTTTGGCATTGACGACACATGAGGTGAGGAAACTTCCACGTTCTTGTACTTTCCACAACTTTGGAGCCGGACGAGAAGTTGCTCCACCAGTGCCTCAAATTCCAGAGCAGTACAGAACAGTATCTTTTCCAAATTTGATCCAACCAGTGCGCATGGACCAGAAGGATACCAATCGGTTTCACCAGGATTATATCGTATCCGACACGAACTCCTGCAAGTCGATTCTCGAAGAGACCGAGGATGAGAAGAACACTACTCCCGACTATCCGCCTTACCATCCTGGAAGAGAGCTCATAGCGTCTGTAGAATCTAGCGGATCTAGTGCCAATTTTGCGGCGTTCCCCTCAGTACCAACCACAGTACCAGAGACTGCGAGAAACACGTCGGGTTCTTCATCAACCAGGCCATGGAGTATCTCGGAAGAAGGAAAGTTGAAAGTTGCTGACATTGAGAAGGTCAAAGACTACATGCCACCGCTTTACTGGGCCGGACGTTTCCAAGCCCGATACGATAAGTGGCGTACCGATGCAATGGACGCCGAACTGAATCCAGACTACCAACCAGATGGCCTCTTGGGACAATGTAAATTGAACCAAGAGAAACTCGCAGCGTGCTACATACTCGGACAACTGCGCGACCTGTGTACTTCTGATCAAGCAGCGGATAGTCTATGGGTAGATCATTACTGTCTTGAGCCAGTTTTCATATCTTATTAACCGTACCCAGGAGTTTGATTACAAATATCGAAAAGACAACAAACTCCTTGGCAACCCACTCGATATCCCGCCGATGTCGCTTCGTAAACAAGAAGAGAATGCGACATCAGCGGGGACGAGAGCGGAAACTGGGCCGTTTGGACGGGCTATCAGGAAGTTGACTCCGAGAAAAGCTAGTCTGGTCAATTTGATGAAGGGCAAGGGTTGGAACAAATCTGATGAGGCGAAAAGTGAGGATGTAGCACAAAGGAATCAGGAGACGGAGTCGGAGTGCTCGTGAGGCAGACGGAAAGTCGACGATGTTACGACGATACGGATCTTCTGAAGCAAATGATGTTACAATACGCGATAAAAAGGATAATGCAGAGAAGCACAGCATCACGGACTGCGAAGGTAGCGCCTGCGAACGAAAACGTGCATATCCATAGCATATAATTAGACGCCACATGCAGGTTAGGACATTGATACCAAGTCTTTGCTGTACCTAGTCCTTCTTCTCCGGTTTTGGTGAAAGTTCCTCGACGATGTTGTTAGGGTCCTTCCAAGCCAACGCAACGTATTTGGTGTGACTTCCTCGTGCGAAGACTTCGCCTTTGTTGTTACTGAAGGCGATGGATGTGAAAGCTAAAGTTTTGCCGACTATGTGACATGTCAACCAAAAGTCCTTCCCGGGTAGCATTCGTGACTTCAGAAGGCTTACATTTATCACACGTCACTTCGGCTTTTATCAAATCCCCAATCTTGCCGCCTGAAGAGAGGTAAGTCACGTTCAAGTCAGTGGAAACACCGGTTGCGAAGAGACCGCGTGAGGCTACTGCTAGGGAGCCGCCGAGATCGACCATGCTGGCTATGGTGCCGCCGTGAAGGATGTTGAGTCTGTTTGTATGCTCTTTCTGGATGTCCAGCTCAAACTTGACACGTCCTGGGACTGCCGAGGTTACTCGTAGCTAAACGCAGGGTCAGACGTGAGCTTTTCGAATGATGAATGCCTACTCACACCATCTAACAGTCTGAGAAAAGATGGTTTGTTAGTGTTGTGGACATGCTATCAGGGTACGAGGAGTACCTTGGCTCCAGGCCGGAGTTGGCTCGGAAAGATTCCCAGACCTATTCGGCTGATTAGGATCGATTTTCGATATACTTCTACCACCACGCGCATACTCACGGATCTCACAAACTTCAATGCCGGCATATTCGGTCCTTGCTCCTCAATGTGCGAAGAGTGATGTCGTGGTTCCGCTCGGCAGTTACCTCACGTACCTCGGAAGCTAGACAGGGGTGGAGCGGAATTTGTGGGGTCAGCTTTCCGCTTGCTCGGCGCGTCATCCAAGTACTTTCTTTGGTTGCTTGCCCTGCAACTTCACTTTGCGCAGACCAAAGGCGCGACGTACGCGTCTCTTTTGCTCGATCTCGCGATATTCTCTCCTCCGAATATGATAATACGGCGGTAGACCGACATATTCTCCTCCACATCCCTCCACGATGTCGGCCTCGTCGTCTGCACAGGCGCTGGAATACTTGGAGGGCCTGCCTATTGCTACGCATAAGAGGCTATATGAGCAGCCCTCGACTGTGTTGGCGGTGTACCGCTGCATGCTGCCGCATCTTGGTGAGTGCGTACAATGCAGCGATGTAGTGGAGCTAATAAAGTCGCAGCCAAATCCATAGTCATGGCAATGCTCTACAGACCCTCGTCCTTCCCCGTAACCGACCTCGACGCATGGTTCAAGCCCTCCGCCCGCAGAGAGAAGGAGCAAGCCCTCTTTACTCTCGAACGCCTGCACATTATCGCCCAAGTGAAACAAGATGACGGCACTATGGCATGGACAATCAGCACAGGCTTCCAGAAGAGCCTACGAAATGCCCTCGAGGGCTCTGGTACGCACCGCTCGTTTGGTGTCCCAGCAACTAGAGAAGAGAGTGGCGGAAAGCGATTGAGCGTAGATTTCCTGGACGAATACTCGAGATCGCAGTGGGAGGGTATACTGTACTATCTGGTTAGCGGTGCGGCTGGACTCAGCAAGGACAGTATCTCGCGAGCCGAGGTCGGTCCTGGAACGAAGAAGCTGCTACATACTGGTGATCTTGTGAGGACTGTACATGGGAGTCCGAGAATCACGAAAGATGGTTTCTCTTTTGTGCTGCAAGAGACGAATGCGCAGGTCTGGAGTTTGTTGATCGTGTATCTGAAGATGACGAACGAAGTAAGTGTTGAACCTCACCCCTGTGACGACTGTCCTCTTCGGAACCAGTCGACACCTCCAGAAAACGATCCTAACATAAATATCAAGCTCGGCATGTCCGAAACCGAAGTCCTGTCCTTCCTCTTCATGCTCGGTTCCCTTGAACTAGGCCAAGATTACTCCACATCTACCCTCTCGCCTACACAAGCCCAAATGCTCGAGGATCTCTCCTCAATGGGCCTCATCTACCGCTCCGACAAGAACGCACGAACCTTCTACCCAACCCGCCTCGCCACAACCCTAACCTCCGACTCGGGCAGCGCCATGTCCGCCTCCTCTAACGACATTGCCCAAGCCAACCAAGGCAACGCAGGTCCCTCGGCCGCCGCAAACAAGGGTTTCATCATCATCGAAACAAACTACCGCCTCTACGCCTACACAAACAGTCTGATCCAAATTGCCATTCTGAGCTTATTTACCAAACTCCAACACCGCTTTCCCAATCTCGTGTCGGGTAAGTTGACAAAGGAATCTGTTCACAAAGCTGTACAGTCGGGTATCACTTCTTCGCAAATCATCTCTTATTTAACCACGTATGCGCATCCCCAGATGCAGAAGACCGTTCCGTATATCCCGCCTACGGTCATGGATCAGATTCGGCTATGGGAATATGAAGGCGAGAGAGTGGAAACGACTACGGGCTATCTGATGCGCGAGTTTGGTAGCGATGCAGAGTATAGGGATGTTCTTGGTTATGCGAGTGCGCTGGGTGTGTTGGTTTGGCAGAATGATGCTGGGAGGTGCTTTTTTGTTTCTCATGTCGAGCAGATTAGTGCGTATTTGAGGAAGAAGAAGGAGAGTAGGGAGAGTGCTAGGGCGGGGAGGTAGGGTGTGGAGGGGATAGAAGGATACGGGTGGGTAGGAGCATGGACATGGGCGTTTAGAAGTAGCAGGTGTTGGCGTTGGGGGTAGGTTGTCGATTGACCGGCGTCTGGGTTACACGTTATGGAATCGAGTGACACTGTGGGAGATATATACCATGATAAGAACTTGTTACTTTTCGTTCTCGTGTGTTTGAGAGAGAGCAATCTCCGTGCATTCTTACAACCTTGACTAAAACGACGATATCGTGCAAGAGGAGTGTCTACTTCCTACGGCCCGATCAACGATCTTGGACATGCATAACGTCGTATACCACCACTTCGCCAGGTCCATCACGCTGAGCCTCAGGCCCTCTTCTTCAGTGTCTCAAGTTGCGCCAAATCACCTGAAATCCTCTTCTTGCTCTTTTCCTTGAAGTCTTCCATGCGCACACCGGTTAACATATGCATGAGCGTCGGCAGCGCTCCGTCCTTGACTGCGAGCTTCTCTTCCATCACCTCTAGCATGTCATTAGGGAATTTGTTGTACTAGTGTGGTTGCAGTTCTCTCTTTAACAATCTCAAAAGCTCTTGATTGGCGGGATCTTCTTGGGCTGCGCGCACTTCCACATGATACTTATTGAGCATTTCGACAGCGAGCTTACGGATCTCTGGGTCCTGAGCTCTTGTGACCAACTCAACCACATATTTGTCGGACTTTTTCGACTCCCGATAACCACACAGTGAGTTTTTAACGAACATCTTAACGATATTCACCGTTTAGAAGTAGCAGACATTGGCGTTGTAGGCTACCTTGCAATGACTGGCGTCTATGTTACACGTTTGGAGTCGATGTATCGGTCTTCTCTGAGTAGTGAGTAATGCGATATGACGTTTCTTATCCTATGTATTCTACTGATCTTGTAGCGCCCACGGGAAAGAGCGCCTGCTGTTGATTGTCTCCTCACAGCCCAAATGGATCAAGGCTGCTCTCACCTTGCATTGCTCATTCTTACCCTCCACTATGATCTCCAAGACAGCCGAGATATCCATACATCAGTATCACTACATCGAAAAGAGAAACTAAACATCTCTTAGGGCAGAGTAATCCTTCCTACTATAACAAAGCGTATTAGATCTGTACAGACATAAATAGAAAGCTTAGAAGACTACAATGCTATTTATTTTAACAAGTCTTCTTGTTAGAAGACAATGTAGGCTGTAAGGTATACCTTGTTATTTCTATGCATGTCTAATTTTTCCTTGTATGAGGTGGTATCTTCAGTCCCTTGTTCTACGATCTCCCATCACAACAAGACTCTGAATAGTCCTTTTGAACACTGGATGCGCATTGCGGGTTGACCTCATCGATACGTGATGAAAGACCACTCGGATAAGCGAGTGCCTCGGACTGAATGACTGGCTTTCCGTTCTAGCCTTGCAATCATCACGTGTTCTGTCCCATTTCTGATTTTACAATCTTGTGTCACCCTTGCTCGGTTTGGTAGAGGAATGTAGATGCAAAATTGTGGTAAAATACTCGGGGTGACTTGGGGCTTGTCGTAACAATACGTCTTTTCCAAGAGTTTAAAATTCAAAATCCGTCTAGCCTTTCGACGTCAGCGTACGCGGCAGTCTGTCTGATAGGCTGTGCATATATGCCACAATGACGATCGGCCCAGTATGTAGATGCTCAGCGGGGTAGCACAAAACTTCTTTTTGAATCCAATGACTTTCCGTCCGGATCATATAGGAAAGTAGTGCGTCGATTGAACATGATTCTGATTTCCAAAGTCGGTGTAATCTTCATAGTAATGTACCGAACCTCGGGTCAATACTAGGTAAGGGTATTGGAATAAAGAAACGATGAAGTTTTTCTTAATAACTTGGTAGATACCCAGGCAAGGTACTTATATCTGTTTCTAGGCTGTCTCAGATTCTCTAATACGGGGCACCATCCATAGGTGAAGTCGGATTCGTGTATCCTTGAAGCGACTACGCCTTGCCGTACCGATGCTCTTCGCTTTCGTTACAAAGCCACAATCTACTAGCCAGTACCATCCTCAGCAGAGCCATGATGTCTGTGGAATATCGCTCGTTCTCGCGCAAAACACCTGATCGAAACTCACCGGTGGGCTGCATAATTGAAAAAGAGGGGTATCACTCTGGACCAGTCGAGTGCAGATAGCCTTGCGCCACAGCTGACGTGTCCTCAACGTATGCAAGGTGACGAGACGTCCTTCTGCATGCCGAACACGGCAACAAGGCAGACTCTGGTAAAGTAGAAGGGCAACAGGGCAACATTTCGTCGGGCACCAAGGCAGACCTACTAATGCGTTGTGATGCAAATGTTTGTTTCGATTGGCCTGCCACTCAGAGAGATTCGATAACGGCGGAAGAGCTAATGCAGTATTGATGAAAGTGAAGCTTTCATCATCCTGCAAGCAAGCTGGCTGCAGGCGAAAAAGATGCATAGAATGGCGGTGAGCTGATCTTCGAGCAGGTGAACGGTGTGGAAGGCAAAACCATGTCTCATCGGAAGTCGGTCTTCGCGGGCTTTGTGTGCTGCGTTTTGAGATACACAGAATGAACAAAATGTCGAACGGAAGTGTAACGATGAAGAAAGATGCCGGATGGAAATGTTATGTTATGGAAAAGTGACAATGTAGCTGAAATGGTCAAAAGAATCTAGTGACTAAGGAAAGCGTTGCTATTACTCGATAGGCTTCGATGTGAACGCCATACTCACTCAGGCGCTGCGGTTGATGCCAAGGAGAATTGCGACCTATTGCAGTTGGAGGCAAGAAGCATAGCTTCGCATGCTAGTACGATCCTCTCCCAGGCGTGATAGGCCTGTCATCCCCCTCTACCGAAGGGGAAACACTCAGACCTTCCGAAGTTCTGAGGCTATATGCTTGACGCAATACAACAGTGACTAGAAGACATTGTCGGCGACCACGACATAACGGGAAGGTACTGCACTAAGATTACACGCGTAGGTAAGTTGAAGAAGACCTTGGGAATGCTTGAGGGCAGGAACCTAGCCGTAGGTTCGACCAGCTGACAACGGTTGACGCAGGTCTTCATATGAATATGGCAACAGAGCCTAGGAACGTTTCCGGGGGAGCAGGGTGGTCAAGAGGGGACATTGTCGAGTTGATAGCTCTACTCGTGGGCATTCCAGCAGCCATAGCAGCGGTTTTCATGCTGGTGACATACTACAAGCGGAGAAGTCAGGGAAGGAAAGGTGAGATACTTTTCCCTCCAAGACAGTCTACCACAAGAGCCGCTTGGAGCGTCTTCTGCATCACACACGGTATTTTCCATCGTTGTTGTGTGACTCATGTTGAGCTTCGACGACAAAGACTAGTGATGAGACCGCCATGCTCACAACCAATGTCGGTAATAAGCAAGTGTACAGTTCTGCCTGCAACTGCACCTTCGAGTGGCGAGCGGAGTCTGCCAACCCATGAATGCGAATGGAGTCGGGAAGCGGTGGTGGTGTGGGGTCGATCAGGCTGACAAATACCTACAGATCAGGTTCGTGAAGGGATAGTTAGTAGTAGCGACACGAATGTGTTTGAAGGTGAAAGAGCATGTGGGTTAAGTTACCTACGGTAAAACTAACGATGAGTCAGATGCAGTTCGGACCCCTGCATCCACGGTGGGTATGGCGGATATAGCGTTCCCTCAACGGATGTTCCATTCGATTGTAAGGCGGGGCCGTATGACTTGGTCGTCGATCAGTCTGTGGCGGAATAAGGCGAGGAGTGGTCTTCCGTCCGAGGCCTATGGAGGGATTCCAACTGCACGACCTGTGGTATCAGACATCCCGTTTGCTGGAGGGGCGACTGAGTTGCATCAGACAGTGACAGAGTTCCGTGAAGAGGTCGACAAGTGTGTCGAGCAGGAGCGGCAAGGCTGGGGTGAGGAGCTTGTATGATAGGACCCACTCGTCCTGGCTAGATCTCATGAGCTGCTATCGCAAGGTTACAGCATGAGAGGGAGTCGAAGGCAAATAGAGCAGACGGCGAAGGAAGCTGGAATTAATGTATTGTTGCGTTTCTGTTGTATAACATGGTAGTGCTGTCAGTAGATAAGGAATACCATCGTATTGCAGGAGTGATTCAAATAGAAATGTGTGAACTGGGATGTTCAGCCTGCGGGCGGAGAGGGGGCAAGCAGGTAGATATGGGCAGATCAAGTTGGATTCCCCTTCTATGAGCCACACAGCCAGCGCTGGGACACTAGCAGCTCGAAGCTCGAAGCTCGAAGCTCATTGGTGCATACACTGGGTTGATGCGTTAGCGTCTTGGCATTAGAATCCGAATCTTCATTCTAACTGGCAATGAACGGTGTTAGGCAATTTGGAGCTTGAGCGACCGGAGGTCGCAATGGCAGGTGAGCGTGTAGGCGCCGTCTGACGTGCAGATTAAGTGCCCTGCCGCTCAATCGTCAGTCATGCTGCCGCAGTAGCGTCTTCAAACTGCACTTTCACTTCACTTTTGGGCACTGGCTACAGGCTACAGCCAACAATAGTGAGCTCTTGCGACGAACCAGCGTCTTACACTATCACAAATGCTACTGGGATACAAAAGCTTCCTTTATCGCTAGAAGTGCGCCGTGCACGGGGTACACCTCCCAGCGGAGTCCTCATTGTCACAAGTCTCAAGGCGGTTTGACCAACGCGAAATTCTCCAGCGTCAAACGGCTACTTACCTTGCTATGACCTGAGATTTCGGACTACCAACCATAATATTTGGTCCTTTTATGTTTGCGTCTTGATTGTTCGCAATGGCAAGCATGCGGGAAACGTTGTGCAGGGCCGGACACCTGGGCTGGCTTGAGGGACTCGAGGCGGCTAATGTGGACATAACTTACCTTGGCCGCCTCAACCCACCTTGGCCGCCTTGAGTCCCTCAAGCCAGCCCAGGTGTCCGGCCCATACAAACGTATCACAGCGTGCCAGCAACGACAAACTTTGACCCGAGTTCACGTTCGAGAAATAAGTTATCCAGCCTTCCATCTCCTGACAGATGCAGCTTGTCGTATTGTGGAGGGCCAGTCTGAGCAACTTTAAGTATCAACTTTTGCTTTTCTCAGCAGCCCCGGGTGGCACAGCACGGCAGGAATAGGTCAATCAGGCGGTGTCATTCAGAGATGCGACTTGAAGATGCTGCACTTGTGTCATGATTCGCCGCGCCTCTTGTAAGGAACTTGCAGTTTAGTATCCGTCGTGGCAGCAGTGACACTCGTGAAGGCTTTGGTGTGAGAAATGATACGGTTGTAAGCCATGCAGGACGCAGCACTACAGCTAGGGCTCGCTGCGTTGACGACCCTTGGGCGCTCAGCTTTCATCAAGAAGGAACACCTTTTTTGCCAACCATTATGGCCGCTTTTCTCCCTGGAGACTCTGCCATCGATGCGGACTCACTTACAGCAGCTAGGTCCCAGCATTTGCCAATCGCGGCCTCAACCCCAAGGCTTTCTCCAAGATCTGCCTGACAAACATAAGGCTAGCCATATGGGGTCTACGTTGCAGGTGCACACTAACCGGCATTAGGGGCTGGCGCATGTTTGTCCCTCGCCCGTTTACTCCAGTCCTTTTGCATGATCCTGCTGCGAAAATTTAGACCAGGTGTCGTACCACAGTTAATCAATTAATCTGCTGCTAAAGGTTACGCAATCGTCCTTTTTGGATGCCGAAGTGCTGGATGAGACGATTGCAGAAAGCAAATGCAACGCGTGAGGATGACCGAAGCTGAACATCGTCGCGCGACTGTCTTAACTTACTTATAAACTGCCTCAATGCCCTCCCATCAGGGATTCTCTTTAACATCCTCTGGTAAATCGAGCCCATCTGTAACCTCAACCTTGCGTCCTACCCACTTAATGCGCTCGCCGCTAATAACAAACAACTCAATGTCGTGATCGGAGAATACGCGAACAGATTGTTGAAAAACGTAGCAGCAGCAGCTTTCAGAAGCAGAGAGAGCTGTAGATTTCAAACAGCCTATTTATCTTAATGAATAGCTTGCGGTGGTAAAGCATAGCGTTGACTGTGCCTCCAGAGCCTCAACTTACTCAGGGGACAGCGCGGCCAGGATTGCCGGTAATGCTAACAACGACTAGGAGCCTAGACATCTCTGAATAGACGGTACCATGTATCGATGATGCCAGATGAGTATTGACGATCGCCTTGGACTTCAGCAAGGAGATTGTGTAGTTTAGGCCCCTGCTGCAATGATATGACGCATTGCCATACTTAGGTAGGCAAATTTCATCCTCCATAGAATTCTAGACATGTAAGAAAACTAAGGGGTACACACTGCTGATCTCTTTCTTCGTCATAATTGCCATCCACCCTTCTTTTCAATCAGTACGGAGAATAGATCGGTGAGAATTAGAAGCGTGATGACATCAAGCTAACAGAGTGACGACTAGCAGCACAACAATATCCAGCAGCTTCAACAACCACGGCACCACGTCAAGAACCACGGTAGTAAAGGAAGTCAGCTAGGAGAGTGAGCGACTCCACGAGGCGTTCTCACAGACATACACTCTACCACTGTGTTTGAGTCTCTTGTGCCGAGCCAAGTTACCTTTCCGGTGCACGCTGTCGAAGGCTGTGCAGCAGTCATCAATGTCACAATAAATCTCGGATGATGTTGCATGCAATCGCTATAAATCAGCGACATTTAACATTTGAATCTCATGAAGAAACCGAGAGGCCTTCTATACAATAACTCCAAGTCAATAAAATTCACCAACCAAACTTCTCCACCTGAACATTAACATCCCTCCCCTTCCAAATCAACCCCGCACACGTATTCCTCACATCCCTCACCAACCCATCCGGCCCACTAACCACAACCCCACTCCTCTTACCCTCCTCCTCCTCTTCTTCCACCCACTCCCCAACAATCCCACCAGCATCCGGCCTCCCCGCCAAACTCGTCGGCGGCGAAATAACCACATCCGCGCCCCAATCCTCCAACTCCTTCAACTTATCTTCCGGAATCCAAAGCCTATGGTCAGGCGAATGTGTTATCCACAGCAACTTTACTTTTCTCAGAGTAGTCTTTGATGACGAACAAGTCGTCTCGGGGTCATGTTGTGATGATCTAGGATGTAAGAGAGCGTAGAGTAGGGGGTATGCAACTGCTATGCCGGACCCGCCTGCGACCAGTATAGCTGTTGAAGAGGATTCCAGGAGATCGAGGGCGTAGGACGAGCCGTAGGGTCCATCGAGGCGGATACGTAGGTCTTGGGTTGTTGAGAGCTGGGATTGTCGTGCGTGCTGGAGGAGGGTGTGTGTGAAGCCTGATGGGGCCTGTGGGCGGATTAGGAGGGAGAACCAAGCATGTTTTCCCTCGTGGTCGTCTCGCATCGACGTTGGAGTTTGTGTTGGCGCGGCGGAGAAGATGGTAAAAGGGTGAGATTGGATAGCGTGTTTGCGGGACAGACTTGGTACGGAGATGAAAATGTGTTCGTTTGGTTTCCAGCCTTGCTTCATGTTGCTACCCAGGACCCCGGCTATCTTATTCTTGGTATCGACTTGCCAGTTTGTGGATAAGAGGAGTGTTTCGTCGTCTTCAAGGACCGTGAGCGTAGCAGCATGTGTGCTAGACTTCAACCACATGCGATAAACCACGCGGTCAACAATCCAAATGGCAAGGGACACGCCCACGTACGGCCGCGAAGTATGGTGATGGAACCATAGGAAAACCAGGCCAGCAACTTGGAGCACAATGTGCAGACCCAAAAACACCTCGTACCACCTCTTCCTGAAGCTGCCCAGACTCGTAAAGTAAATCACTTCATACGCGACCAGCGCTGCCAAACCCAACAGCACAACCCGGTTGAATAGGAACTTCGCCAGCGTGAAACCCAAATGTCGCAGCATGCCATACCATGTGGCCACCATGCCGAGGAAGTGCAAGAACGCTTCCAAACACACCAGCTCCCCTACTCTTCTATGGAAGATATTCAGACTCTCGTACGAATATCCCGTCAACCGTTTTATCGGCTGGTTCTTCGCGGCGAGGAGGTAGAGGAGCGGGAGGTTTGCGATGAAGATGATTCCGCAGCGGTCGGCAAAGACGAAGAGGTACATGAAGGAGAGTGGCATGCGGTACAAGTTGTAAAAGATGTTCAGGGCTATCCAAGCGACGACGAGTAAAGAGACGGCGTTTGTGGGGAGGGTCTTGTTGACGATGGGGATGCGCGGGGGTTGGTATTGGAGGAGAGATTTGACAAGGTAGTATGGAGTCCATATTCCAAATCTCTTTCGTTGCGGTCGCGATCGCTCGGGGACGGGAAGGAGAGGGCTTGATTCATCGGCATGGGCGGAGTTTAATTTCTTCGCGGCGGCGGTGGTATCTGGGGGTGTCGCGTTTCCTTCAATCGTACTGCTCGAGCTACTCCAAACTTCATCTTCTTCGTGCGCGGCCCCATCAGCTTGCTTCGCTATCCGTCGCCTCTTCCGCCTGTGCAATACAACCTTCTCCCCCCAGTGCCACACAGTAAACACTCCCAATACACCCAGCAACACCAGATTATACGTATTCAGAAACCTCCGACTGAACAATATGGCCTCGACCAGTTTGCGGAACCGCGGGTCTTTGCCCGGGTCATCAGGATCGGTAAGGTCGCCGCCGCCAGCCGCTTTGAAGGCGTCATAGTCGTGTGCGAACCACGGGGTTTCGGTTGACGCAGTCGCTGTCAGAGCGAATCTGAGGGCGTCGCGTAGCCATGGCGGTGTCGTGTCCATGGTGGGTGATGTTCTACATGTGGGGTGCAAGATGTTTGGATGAGCAGCGGCATGGCATGTCAGATGGTAATGTTCCAGTTTCCCCACATGCGACTCGCGTCATCTACGCACGCGCGTGCGCGGGTTATCATGTGGCTGCCGATAAGCTTATCGAGGGGCGCCGAGGCATGCATAGTCCCATTTCGACGGCGTGTACTCTTGCGAATGGAAGCTCCAAGTCTAGGTCTACGGTGTTCTACATGACGGTACTAGAGAATAGAGAAGAAGGCTCTGTAATTCAAACACGATTTTATTCAAAACGAGGTCCATCCATGTCCATTTACTAATTTCACATCAATATCTATTTGTTTGCCCAGTTGGCCTTCTCCTTTGCTGCAAATGCCGTCATTCCAATCTTCTGATCCTCGCTTCCAAACAGCCCATGGAAAACCCTTCTCTCATACTCGACACCCTCCCGAATACCCAGCTCCTGACTCTTATTCACGACCTCCTTGGCCGCCTTGACAGCAATCTGGCTATATCCCGCAATCTTCTCCGCCGTCGCAATAGCACCGTTTACACACTCCTCGGGCGTCTCAAACACCTTGCTAACAAGCCCCCACTCGCTAGCCTGCTGCGCAGTAATGTTGTCGCCGGTAAGAATGACCTCCATAGCCCTCGACTTTCCAATCGCCTTGGTCAGACGCTGTGAGCCACCCGCACCAGGTATGACGCCTAGTTTGATCTCGGGTTGTCCGAAGACGGCTTTGGGGCCTGCGTACATGATGTCGCCCATCATGGCGAGTTCGCAGCCTCCACCCAGCGCATATCCGTTCACAGCCGTGATCAGAGGCTTCTTGAGGAAGGTGACGAGGTCGGACCAGGATTCTATAAAGTCTTTACCATATGCGTCGCTGAAAGTGAGGTCCTTCATTTCTTTGATGTCGGCACCTGCTGCAAAGGCTTTTTCAGAGCCGGTGAGGACAATGGCACCGATGGACTTTTCGGCTTGGAAGTCGCGGAGAGCTTGGTTGATCTCGAGGATGAGTGGGGTGGAGAGGGCATTGAGGGCCTTGGGGCGGTTGATTTGGACTTGGGGGCATGGGTCAGATACAATTGTTTCAGAGAGTATGGTGATGGTAACATACTCAAGCCAACGCCAGGCTTAGCCTCCGACACAAGCAGATGCTCGAATGACCTCTGCGTGGCATATCCCCTTAGGAGTCTGGGTAGACCCGTTGACCGGAATTGAGACGCCGCTCTCGGTGCTGATCGTAGTGCCTGCATCTTGAGTGTAGTGAATTGAGCTTCGACTTGCAGTCCAGCTCAGGCAACAAGTATTTACATCGGAAGAGTGGATGTATGAGCTCAGAAGCTACCATACAAATGGGTAGTATCGGCACCTCGGCAAAGTCGCGCAACGCCCGCCAAAAGATGCCCGTCATCCCACCTTACGCTAGGGGAAGCTACGTTGGCCCAAGCGCTGGGGGCGGCGATCTAAGCCCCAGCCTTGCGACGTATTGATGTTCGCCGTTGAACTTTTTGACACGATTCCCTCAACAAGAACGTCGCCTCTTCACCCACCTGCATCGCCCCGCGCGTACACACTCGACTCCCCGCCGTCGCCATTTCCATCTCACCACCCCACACCTCCAAGTGAGACAGCGACAACAGCCATGGACTCCCCCGAACCAGACACCCCTTTCAGCGCCGTCACGGCGCAAACCACAAAATACGGCCGCATGTTCCAAACCTACCTCGACAAGTCGACGCCGTACACTCCCTACAGATGGGGCGGCACAGGCTTCCTCTTCTTCCTCTTCGGCCTGCGCATCTTCTTCGCACAGGGCTGGTACATTGTTGCCTACTCGCTAGGCATCTACCTCCTCAACCTCTTCCTCGCCTTCCTGTCCCCCAAGTTCGACCCCGCGCTCGAGCAGGATGAGGGCATGGAAGACGGGACCGCGGGCGCAAGTGGACTGCCTACCAAGGAGGATCAGGAGTTTAGGCCTTTCGTGAGGAGGCTGCCCGAATTCAAGTTTTGGTACTCAACCACAAAGGCCATTGCCATTGGATTCTTCTGCAGCTGGTTCGAGATATTCAATCTGCCCGTTTTCTGGCCGGTGCTGGTGGTGTACTGGTTGATTCTTTTTGGGTTGACGAGTAAGTGGGAATCCGGACATGCATTCACACGAGTATTGGGCAAGGCTAACAGCGTTCTAGTGCGACGACAGATTCAGCATATGATCAAGTACCGCTACGTCCCTTTTACCGTCGGAAAGACACGGTACTCCGCCAACTAAGTCGTTCGACTTCGACCGACCGTCTACTTTCACTTCGTCGGATTATGGTCCTCTATATTGGGAGGGAAGGCTATCATTAAGACATGGGCACTTTTTTTCTTTTAGGTCGGCAATAGACTTCGGGCTCTCATGTCCGCAACTCGGGGTTGCTATGCTATAAGGAGAGGGTGCTGGCACGATAACGGCTGATGTGTACACGTAGCAGGAAGCATGCCAAGATGCTATATCTTTAATATTGAGAAAAGATAAACACCATTATCCACGCATGCACAGTTGAACATGGCACGCAAAGAAATGAATTCTAGGTATCTAGCAACAAGATCGACTAATGTTGGGGGAAGAACAGCTCTGATGTGAAAAGAAAAGGAACGACGAATAGCCCACCCATGCTATGAGACAAGGCCACAAACAAGAGGCCGAGAGAGGCAGGAAACCAAGCCTACTCCATACGCAGAGCAGGAGCCTCCAATTTCAACTCAGCCAAACTCGTTTTCCTCAGCCGCGGCGACCCCGCTTTGACATCCTCATGTCCAATCCCCGCCTCCTTTGTGCATATCCACGTCGACGCATACATATTCACACTTTATCGAAACGTTAGCAAACTACCCTCCACCGCTACCAAGGGAATCAAAACTTACCGATCAATACAACTACCCGGCACCCTAACCGCCACCCTCTTAGCCCCAAACCCGTTCTCAGTAAACACCTTGATATACCACGGCTCCAACCCCGCACTCCTCAGCATCACCCGCCCCTTGACCTTTAACGCGCGATTCAGTGCTCTAATCTGCTTGACCGCCTGGTTCCCCTGCGGCGGGAACCAATCCATACTATCCATGACGACGACAATAGTCAACGTTGCCGGTCTCATTCTACTAATCACCTCTGAGATTTCATCCGTGTGGATGCGCAGGCCGTTGAAGGCGGCTGGTTTACTGAGCTTGACGTGGGATTTGGGAGACAGGTAGGTGGGGTGCGAGGTGGGTGTGTAGTGCCCGAGGAGGGTGAGGAGGTAGTAGTGGTTTGATGTGGAGAGGAGCGTTGTGTTGATTACGGGCTCGAAGGTGTTGAGTACGTATTCGTAGATTGCGTTTCCGCTGCTACTTTTCAGGGCATCGTCGGAGGGTTCTTCGTGGAAGGCCATGTAGTCGGCCGCCGAATCCTTTTTCGCGTGTTGTTGTGACGGCGATGATGGCACGTCGAAATCGTCCGTCTTCTTGAAATCTGCTTCGATGACGGCTCGTTGGGCGGGTGGGACGCCGAGGGCTTTCCAAAGCCACTTTTCGTTTCCGAGTATGGCCCAGGTGAGGATCTTGGAGTGGAGAACGGTTTTGATGGAGCGTTGCCAGATTTCTCGTTGTTCGTTGAGGGTTTGTGCGGTGCAGAGTTTGCGGACGTCGGATGTCATGCCTAGGATGTGGAAGAGCCAGGCGGACATTGTGATGGCGTTGCCCGAGCCACCAGAGTAGTAGAGACCCTTTGACGAACGAGCTGAGAAGACGGACGGGCCATTGTGCAGCCAGAACTGGAAAGCTTCGGACGAGAGGTGAGGGCTGAGTTTCTGGATCAAGAGGTTGTGGAAGTCGGGGTGCTTGCCTTCGCCAAAGAGTTTCCAAACGTCTTGGTAAGGAAGGGCTGTGAAGGCGGCTACTTTGAGCTCGAGAAGGTGGTTTTGGCTGGGATTGAGGTCGACGGCGTGGACACGGCGGCAGTTTTCTAGACAAAAGGCTAGGATGTTGTCGCCGGCTGAGCCAATAGCAAGGACGACGTCGTTGGAAGTGGGTTTGAGAAGGCGCATGTCTGCTACGTCGTCTTCCCAGGTGAAGGCGTAGATGTAGGAGTTGTTGAAACGGGTATGCTTGGGAAGGGCGGAATCGTAATGGATGCGCCAGTGGTGATTCTGGTACCATGTTGCTGGAAGAGGTAGACTGGATTGGAGGTTCACGACTGCGGATTCGTAGGCTTTTGAATGTACTTCTACGTCCGTCTGTGTAGCTCCTGTTTGTAGGTCAAGAGCCGTAAGGTAGGGCGATTCGGTAGCGGCCGCATCGATCTCGGCAAGCTTCTGTGTAGATGCGCCATGTTCTTTCGAGCAGCCAAGCCAGATGAAGTAAGGGAGCTTGATGCCAGTGCCGAAGAAGTTGTTGCGAGCATTGATACTGAGGACCGTGCCAAACCGGTACTCAAGATAATCCTACGAACTGTCAGAAGTTGTTCTTGTATTGCAGAGAACCGACATACTCGTCGCGCAGGCTCAAGATTTACGCGGTCAATTTCAAACCATGTCCGCCAGAATACACGTGAGATCCACATGCAGTGACGATCGATAGCACCGCCCATGTAGTTTCTACCCATGAAGTCGACCTGGTTCTGTACGTAGAAGTCGACAACGCCGATAACACCATTAGGACTCATCAAGCTATCAATCGAGTCGATGACGGGGTAGAACTCGGGTATCATGCTCAAGGCATAGCTCATGGTGACGAGCTCAGCACCACCGGCATCTGCATTCTCGTCGAGGTCGCGAACAGTTTGACCTTGGGAGATTATTTCCTTACGCTCGTAGGCTTGCGGTTCGTGTTCATGAAGGCGAAATGCACGCGCATCCTGGCAGATGACCTTGACATTTGTCCAGCCGAGGCGGGCAAAGCGTTTCCTGGCCATCTCACACAGTGAAGGAGAGAGGTCGACGACATCTGCGATCATAAGTAATGCTCTACTTGTTGATTTCAGCCTGACTCACACACTGCGCGAAAGAAGCTTGCCACTGGTACGAAAGCATTCATCTGTTCAACACTATACTCTTGTTAGGTAGCAAATCTTAAAGTTGATGACTGTGCAATTACTTGTGACCAGTTCCTCCGCCAATCTACTCTTGTCAGCATATCAACCAACCCGAATCCTTATTGCTACGTACATCAACCCAGACAGGGCGCTGCGAGATCAAGTTCGCTTCTGTACGGTGCTTCAGTTGCGCAGCGACCAGCCCCAACATATCCTCACGACCCCGGAGAAGCTTAAGGCGCGTGGCATCGTAGACATCAGCCTGAGCTTTGTAGAAACTTTCCTATTCATTCGGTTAGACAACATCCAAACTTCCCCCGTTCCGTCAATCTCACCAAAGCATCCTGCTGGCTCCCAGATCCGTCGCCTGTATGAGGCTTCAAGAAGCACCCATAGATGAATTTGAGGTATGCTTCAAACGTGCTCGGCGCCTGCTCTTTACTCCTTGGCCTGAACGCAAGAGCAAAGACGACGGCAAGAAACACGCCGACGACACACAGAGTAACAGTAAGTTGGTGAAACGGATCACGCGGAACAAAGGTTGAAAGGCCCAGCATAGCTGCGACGTTGCAACAAGACAAGACAAGACAGCTCGAAGCAATGATCAGACAAGAGAACGAAGGGAAAGAGGTAAACACAACAAAGCAAAAAAGAAACCCCACAACCACAATGGAGGGGTTATATGAGAACGCATTCCGAGAGACATGGGCATCATTCCGACTTCGGGTTCGTCATACTGCATGTCCAAATGATGGTAGACCAGTCACCCCACTGGGCGAGGCATCGTCTTCATGTCTCAGACAGCTATCAGCCAATGGAGCTCGCCACATGTTCTGATGATCTCGAAACGGCGCCTGGCAACCTGCACCGCAGATTCACCAACACTCTACCATAACGTTACGGAACTGCCTCTCGTAGACAACCCCGCTAGAGGCGGCTATGCAGGGTCTGGTAAAACCGAGAGTTTCTCCAGATCTCAAAGGGGACAAGAGACAACGGTCGGCCTATCAAAGAAAGGTGTCGTTGCGCGTGGGTGTGAGGTGCCTGGTGTTGAGGTGGTATTGTAAGGATGGTCGAGGTTGGGTGGTTAGCATGTGAGCCAATGAGGAGTGGCGAGGAAGGGCGTGCCAAATCCACTGACGGGAATGCAGGGACGCTTCGAGAACGTGTGGGCATAGCGCGACTCCACGACATGGCTCGGCCTTGTTGCCTCCATGCAAGTCACTTTGGATTATCTGGTGCGCGAGGCGACGATCCGGAGGATGTCGGCATCTGCGAGCCTTGTGCAATTGCATTAGCTAAGATCTGAAGCTCAGGCTATCAATCACCGTTGGGGGTTGAGACCAGGAAGATATTCGTCTTGAGTTGGGCTTCGCGAATGTCTGAGATGATAATCATAAGCAAGAAGCAGATGTCGTTGAGGCGTAGTGCTGGCGTGATGCTCCAGCACGCGGTGATTGTCATCCACCCAGGTCCTGCAAATGTCAGCCTTCATTCTGTCACATTCTTTTCGGGTGACTGTCGTGTTGGAAACTGATTCAGTCATCGTGAGTATCATGATAGAAGTAGGCGTACTGTGTGCGGCCCTCGTTCTTCATGAAGTGTGCTGTTCACGAGGCATCCGACTCAAAAGCCACACTAGATGACTGCGACCCAACCTTGTTATTCGTAATCGTCATTCCCGCTATGGTACTATGCTGAAGGTCTAAGTATTATTACAAGCCTGGCATTCGAGTGCAAGCCACCACCATCCAACCACACCTTAAGCGTAGAAGTTGACCGTGTCCTTCTTCTTAGCCTGCACCTCAGCAATAGCATCAACGTAATGCTCGTGACTAATCTTCTGGTGACCAGTCCGGAGAGCGATCATACCAGCCTCGACACACACAGCCTTCAGCTGCGCACCACCGAACTCGTCGGTACTACGCGCCAACTCTTGCCAGTTGACAGCGTCGTCAACCGTCATCTTCCGCGAGTGGATGCGCATGATCTGTGCGCGAGCCTCCTCGTTGGGTAGCGGGAATTCAATCTTCCTGTCCAGACGTCCAGAACGTAGCAGAGCGGGATCCAGGACGTCGACTCGGTTCGTCGCAGCAAGGACCTTGACACGGTCGTCTGAGGCGAAACCATCCAGCTGGTTCAGCAGCTCCAACATGGTTCGCTGAACTTCCCTGTCTCCGGACTTCTCGGAATCGAATCGCTTTGTACCGACGGCATCCAACTCGTCGATGAAGATGATTGAGGGGGCCTTTTCTTTCGCCAGAGCGAAGCAGTCACGGACCAACTTTGCACCGTCACCGATAAACATCTGTACGAGTTGTGGACCGGCGAGCTTGAGGAACGTGGCGTCGGTTTGCGCAGCGCAGGCTCGCGCGAGAAGGGTCTTTCCGGTACCAGGAGGGCCGTACATCAGTGCACCTGTAATGGTTAGTTGTAGTCGCGGAATGAGCGTAGGAGCTACTCACCCTTTGGCGCCTTGATGCCAATCTTCTTGAATCGCTCAGCCTCCTTCATAGGCCAGACTACAGCCTCGACAAGCTCCTCAATCTGCTTGTCCAGACCTCCGACATCAGTGTACTTCTCAGTCGGCTTCTCGTCAACTTCCATAGCCTTCACCCGACTGTCGTACTCTGCGGGTAATGTATCGAGAACGAGGTATGAGTCCTTGTTCACACCAATGAGGTCACCGGGCTTGAGCTTCTCGTGGTCGACTAGTCCGATGAGGGGCAAGAAGATGGTCTGTCGCGTAGAGGTCTTGATAACGGCCGACTTGCCGACGCGGGTGGCGTCTAAATCGATGTTTGCTCCCTCCTCAGCGGCTTCTTCGGTGACGTCCAGATCAAGAATCTCGACGACGTTTCCAACGAGATAGGGCAGTTGCCTGTGAGATGTAAGTCTGTTGTTCGAAACACCGCCACGCGGGGCCGACAGCGGTCACATAGATGTCATACCTATTGTTCTCGATCTTCTCTAGGTTGTCCTTGATCTTCTCGTTCATTGAGGCCTTTTCGTGTGTGAGTCGTTGGTACTCGCTCTTCATGATGCGCATGTCATTCTCCAGTAACCGCCTTCGTGCAACGATGTCTCGTGTGCTTGAGTTGAGGATCTCCTCGTCGAGCTGCTCCTCCTCTGGCTCCGCATCCTCCATCTCTGCATCGCCATCGGCCTTCTTTCCTTGTTTGTCTCCGTCTTTCTTATCATCGTCCTTCTTCTCTTCCTTCTCGTGGCGCTCGATGTCGTCGAGATCTTCGAGTGTAGACATGGTGGCGGTCTTATCTGGGTGACTTTACGCAGGTGTGGTGAGAGGAGATGGATGGGCGAGTGCAAGAGTGGTTGTGGAGAGTGACGCCGATAGTGAAGTTGTTGTTGTGCGGCGGTGATGTGGAGCTGTAGAGGCAGCTATGGATTACGAAGGTACGCACGGTGAGCACCTTAGCTCCGATTGTCTTGGCATCTGTCACGCCGATCCGTCGCGAAACACGTTGCAGCAATAATAGTGTATTACAGATGTCGCGTTCGTCTGCGAGGGTGATTGCTTGATGAGCTAAATCTGGTATATGATATGCGCATGAAATTAGGGTTCGACGGTGTGCTTCTCTACAACGAAAGCGCGTGCAAGTATTCATTCAAGAGGTAGTCGCTGGTGCCTTTCGAAGAAGAAACAACACTGACTACCTCCGGATTCCTGTGCATCACTACAAATGACTCCTATCACACTCGTTTGTATGCTGTATCACAGAGAAGAAGTAAGCATTTCTTTTCACAGTAATACTTCTACCTACAACAGTAGAGCGTATTAAGAACAATAAGGATGTACGTACGAAACCTAGAACACTACAACGCTACCTATCTTTGCAAATTTCCTTATTGGAAGGTAACACAGGCTGTAAGGTGGAGATTGTTAGTTCTGTGCCATCCTAGACTGTTCCTTGTATGGGGTGTGTTGTTCTTAGGACGTAGACAGTGGGGCAAGCGGAGCATTCAACCACACTACGCGTACAATGACAATATTGGATATCCAAATTTTCAAAACTTCATCCATCTCCCTCGGGCACCTTGGCCTAATGGTAAGGCGTTGCTTTCCGGTGGCAAAGATTGTGGGTTCGAGTCCCACAGGTGTCGTTCATTTTTTTTTTTTTGCATTTCTTGGGTAGTCGTTCTGATCATGGGCCGACCTTTGCGATTGCGCTTATTGTTTGGGGCTTGGTGATCTATGTCATTATCGCCATAGTCGTCGACTGCGACACTGTTGATGGATTGACTCTTACGCTTTTTGCACTGAATTACGGCGACATGTTCGTCATTATCGAGAGCACCTAGTCGCTCGTCTGGTGCCTCCGTTGCTTGGGATTGACTGCGGCTGCGCCTGACAGAAGTAAATCGCGTTGCCAACAAGACTGCGCTGACGACTGACGTAGACTTGGCCAATTCGATAGGGAACGCTGCGTCTCGGACCATGTCTGCGAGAGCTTTGGTCTGAACCTCTTCTGGAATGGCGACGTTGAGCAAATTGTGCTCAGTCGCATATGCAAGCACTTACTTCCGCACGTCTTTGCGCTTTTCGGTAGCAAATATGTTAGGTCGCTGCATGGCATCGGTGCTACGGCTCAGAAACTTCATGATCTATCATACAAGGTGATGTTGGATGGTCGTTGTGATATTTTTTGGTCGTTGCTATATTGAATCTTGTCTCTCTTTGCTTCTTATCGAAGCAGAGTACTTCTTTATCACTACGACAAACTGTATTAGAGCTGTATAAATATCTGCAGAGAGTCTAGAAGTCTACAGTGCTATCGATTCTTATAATATCTCTTGTTAGAAGCTAGTGTAAGCTGTAATGTATGAGGTGCGAGGACATTGGAACTAGCACAAATCCAGCATAGCTTCAACAATGTGGCTGAACGAGATTCCTCGTATTCGACTTGTAGCTCCAAGATATGGCCGAGGTCACGTTAGGTGGTTGAAGAGCATACCCGTGCTAATGCTACTTCGCAACTACCCGACCTCCGAGCTTCATCGTCAGTACACACAAGTCTCCACGCTCTACTTGCACTTAGTACTGCTGCATCCTACCGCAATTCTTGTGCATCATAAGTCTCATCTCGCCTTGTTGATACCCAAGAACTGAATGTCATGTTCTCGGCAAGAGCACTCCGGTGCGCTCATGTTCCGAATGTCGCCCGACGTACTGCGCTTCATCCATTGTACAAAAAGGTCGGTTTCAGCACGTGTTCGAAGTCGTCCACAACGCTAATCAGATGACTAGACTTCAATCCGTCTGAATTCGTCATCCAGTACTGGCGCGACTGTAGGGAAAGACCAGAACACTCAAGTTGACGCACAAACCGCACCTGCCAGTTCCACAGGCCAAAAGCAGCGCACCCAAGATGTTGCGGAAACCAAAACTCCCCAGCAAGAAAAGGTCGAACCGCTCAAGCCCAGAACAGACCGTCTCGACGAATACCTTGGTGTAGAGAACATGAACAAAGCTAAGGAATTGAGCACATTCACCAAACTGCTAGCCTATGAGCTCAACAAGATTTACGGTCACCAACGCTTTCTCAAGAGACTCTTGAGAGGCATGTACAGAGTGCGAGATCATCCCTTCACGCCTCCAGGCGGGCGAGTGAACGTCCCTCGGACAGAGTTCCGTGAGGACAAGCTCTATGTCGACTCGCGACTAATACCGAATATTTGGTTGCGGGATAATTGCCAATGCGGAAGTTGCATGCACGACACTACCAAGCAGCGACTGCTTGACACGTTCTCTATACCCAAGGACATCTCGATCAAATCACACTGGATCGAGGGTGAAGGAGAAGATCCCACATTCAAGATTGAGTGGAGTGACGGCCACGAGAGCAGATACCTGCGCTCTTTCCTGGCTCAAACCACCACTACTGAGGACTTCAAAGCCATTCAGCGCCAAGGACTTGTCGAACTCAACCTATGGGATTCAAGAATCGCCTCCAAGCCCCCAACACAGGCATACCACCACGTGATGAGCCACGATCCCAAGAAACTTCTGAGGAAGATCCGCACACATGGATTTTGCTACGTCGACGGAACACCGTCTGAAAATCCTTTGTTCACAAAGATGTTACTGGAGAGGATTTCTTTCATTCGTGAAACGCATTATGGAGGCTTCTACGACTTTACTGCGGATCTAGCATCAAACGACACAGCATACACCAACATCGCCCTCGAAGCTCACACAGACACGACCTACTTCTCCGACCCCGCGGGTCTGCAAGCCTTCCACTTGCTCTCGCACACCGACGGCGAAGGCGGCGCGAGCTTGCTCGTCGACGGATTCAAAGCCGCAGAGGAGCTGAGACAAACAGATCGGAAAGCATACGAAATCTTGTCCACAGTGAATGTTCATGCACACGCGAGTGGAAACGAGGGTATAAGTATACAGCCCTACCGCGGTTTCCCCGTCCTAGAACACGACTCCGCCACAGGTGACCTCCTCCGCGTCCGGTGGAATTCTTCTGATAGAGCCTCCATCGAGCTGCCCATTGAAGAAGTCGAGACGTGGTACGATGCAGCCCGGAAATTCGACGCCATACTCAAGAAGAAGGAGAATGAGTATTGGGAACAGCTTGTCCCAGGGAGGGTACTTATCTTTGATAACTGGAGGGTGTTGCATGGGCGGAGTAGCTTTACAGGGAAGCGGAGGATTTGTGGAGGGTATGTCAATAGGGACGATTGGATAAGTAAGTTTAAGATGCTAGAGTTCGGCAGCGAAGAGGTGTTGAAGGGGTTGGCTGTGAATTAGATGTGAAAAAGGAAGAAAAAAAAACTTGACAGGGTAGAAATACTGTACACAAGACATGTTTTCAGGAGCTGGTAGTGGTGTGCAAAAACGTGATGTCTGGTTCATCAGAACTTATATACACTCTGGATACCACATTGACCATTCCCCTATGAACCCCTCGCAGCCCTCTCCTGTTCCAGCTCCAACTCGGCTTGGCGATAGTACTTGGCCGTGTCCACACCGTGGTAAGGGTGGTTGACAAAGTTTGGCCACGTGAGGACATGAGCAAATGTAGCCGCGTAACGCGAGTTCCTGTGCGCAACACCCTGCATGTACTCAGTCATCTCAGTAGTTCCGTACAGAGGCTCGCCTTTCTTGACTTTGTCGACCATTTCCCGCATGTCCATTTCGACTTCGCGGCGGTTCTCGCGGGCGCCGTAGAAACGCACTAATGTACGTGTTAGTATCCGATTCTGCGCACAGTATATGGAAAGGGCCTGTGTGATTTAAACTGAGTGGGGAAGTGGTGGACTTACTGCATGACCTCGAGTAGGCGAAGAGAAAGGCGCCGGTGACACCGACGGCACCGCTCAATCGCATGATGGGAGCGAAACCGCCCTTGCCGACCATGGAGGGTGAGACCCTCTCCCAGTAAAGCATCAGTCCAGGACTTAGGGCTCCGAGCGCGGCACCTTGAGCCCAGTCTGAAGGGCGGGTATACCGCATGACTCGTTTGAAGTGTCTTCATATAGGGTCAGTATGCGCGTGCGTTGGATATGATAGAGGGGGCGTACGGGTCATTGTCGATGAGCTGCCATGGGTTAGCTACTGCCGTCAATTGCAGAGGGCGTGGGAGCGCAATTGACTCACAGGATACTCTCCCGTGGGGATCTTGTCCGGCACAACAGCCTGGTGCCTGACGTAGGCGTCCTGCGAAGACATGTTGGTGTTGACTTGGGTCGTCTCTACTGCCGAGTATCTTGTTGTTCGCGAAGTGAGGTTCCGCCAGGCGGGCGGCAAGTGCCGCCATGCGGGCTTTGGCCCTAGTGTGGCTCTGAGCTTCGGCGCGACGCCATTGCAACTACTTTTATTTCCTTGGCGCGTCACACCCGCAACACCCATTCTCGGAACTTGTCTTTTGCGACAACAATGCGCGCCGGCTCCTTTACGTGCGCACTACAACCATCCCGACCGCGAACATGGCTATGAAAGTTGACGATATGGAGGACGTCAAGCCAACCGGCTTGACCATGGCCAACGGCGCGTCCGATGCGCCCACCGATTCGTCAAGCGTACACGCCCGCCCTACTGTCGCCGACTTGCACGGGGAGAACCATTTCGCGCAGGTGGCGAGGAAGAACTGGCTGTCCGCCAAGAAGACACCCAAAGTGCGACCCGAAGTCGTCAAGAAAGAGCTGTGGGACGAGCTGGAGAATGTCGACTTTGCATATTCGTCGCTCTTGATTCTGGAGAACCTGCAGCTTCTGGAGAGATATCTGTGGCCTGGCTTTACTGACGAGGCATCCAACTATCATGTCCTGCTGGTGGCGCTCATGGTCAATGTCAAGAGGAGGGAGAATCTGACGTCCTGGGGTGAGTGCATATGCGATTCCTGATTATCGACAATACATGCTAATGGTCGCAGCCCACTTTGCTAGCAAGCCCGCCGAGTTCTCCTCCTTTTTCCGCCGCATACTGTCCATGACCGTAGACCCGTCGCAGCCAAGCAAGATCCGGACACAGCTCATATCCTTTGTCATCGGCGCCTTCCAGTCGTTGGACAGCGGTCTTGTGCGAAAAGAGTGCGCCCCTCTCGTTGGCATATCAATATGGCAAAACCTCCACTCCGACGCCGTGCGCGAACAGTATTTCGAGGAACACAGCATGTTGCGCAAGGCATGGAGAGCTGCGTCCAAGCGGTTCGATGCTGGCGATGAAGCGCTACAGGCCAGGCTCCGATTCGAGCGGTCATGGATATATACACTTTTGCTCGACTTCATCGACCGGCTGTACAACACCACCAGCAGGGACGAGGCTAGGGATAACATGACCTACTGCGAGCGATTCATGGAGCTTCTGGTAGACCTGCAGAGCCAGCTGCCAACAAGGAGATATGTCAATACGCTGCTTCAGGACTTGAATATGCTGCCAGCTATCCGATTGTCACCAATGTACACAGACGAGGACAATGGCCTTTTCCGGGACCTGTTCGACTTGCTGTGCCACTTTACCAACTTCCCCATCGAGGACCAAACAGGGAGGCAACTGTCCAAGCTAGAGTACGATCAACAGCATTACGACACTCTGGCAAAGTTGCAGCGGACGGGTTATGCTGCCTTCCAGGAGAAGCTCCAGCTAATGGCTCTGGCCAACTACAGTAGCATTGGGAATCGGGAGGAGCTGGACGGCCATCTGCGCACACTGAGCGATAGTGAGCTCGTCGAGCTTTGCTCTCTCATGGGCCTACGGACAGAATACCCCACTACCACTTACCTGGTGCGGGATCGAGCTTTCTACATGGAGACCCTGATCGCGCTTGTCGAGCAGCGCCCTACTTTCAAGGACAACGTTCGCGAGATGCCGGTATTGCCAACTGAGAAGGTTCTCTACGAAACCACATTCCTGCGAAACGAGTCTTACGACGGATCAAGACCGCTCGCTATACCTAAGCTGAACCTCCAGTACCTGACCATGGGCGACTTTTTGTGGAGATCCTTCATCCTGTACCGCGCGGAATCTTTCTATGGTATCCGAAAGGACATGGAGGACGTAGTCAAACGCGTAAAGCCCAAGGGCAGAGGCGTCAATACCAAGTTTGGCGGTGTGTCCAAGATGTCACTGCCCATAATGAAGCCCGCCATCGTCGATGTCGCACCGTCCAAGGTCGGCGAGGAGCACCCCGCATACGTTCGTGCTGAGATTATACTAGATGTCAGCCGCCTTCAATACCCAGTACGAAGGGACTGGGAACAGCTCAGGCCAGATGATGTCGTCTTCCTGCTTGCTGTCGAGGGTAAAGATGACGTACCCATGCGCAACGGTCATCGCGAGGACATCACTACTGGGGAGCAGCTCGGCCTGCACCGGATGAGATGCGCCCAGGTGGTTCACGTTCTGGATGACAAAGGACGGCCTCTACGCGAATCAGCCCGCGACAATGGTTTTGGACCTCGTGTACGCCAACGACGACTCCTCGTCAACATCGACGCCAAGCAATACAAGAACGACATGGACCAGACTGCCGAAGGAAGGCCTAATGTTTACGAACACATCAACCTCATCGTCCGTCGGAAAGGACGGGAGAACAACTTCCTGCCTATCCTGGAGTCCATCAAGCGCCTGACGCTCTCGGACATCCCAGCACCATCTTGGCTCCAGGAGGTGTTTCTAGGATATGGTGATCCTGCATCAGCGACCTACAAGCGCCTTCCGAATCGACTGAACAAGATAGATTTCCGCGACACCTTCTTGGACTGGCAGCACCTAATCGAGTCCATGCCCGGCAAATCCATCGAACCCCATGAGGAAGCACAGACATCCTTTGGGCCTCCATACGTCGTGGAATACGCTGCTGCATCCGAACCAAAACTCGCACCCCCTAAAGCGTCCAAAAAGCGGCGTCGCAATCAGGTTGAGGTAGCACAACCTCTGCATGAATCGCTTCATGTATCCTCGTACAAACCACCGAACATGGGGCCTTACCCCGCCGACGCACCGAAGACAAATGCGGTCAGGTTCACGCCGAAACAAATTGAAGCCATCACTTCGGGAACGCAGCCTGGTCTTACGGTCGTGCTCGGACCACCTGGTACCGGCAAGACGGACGTTGCGACCCAGATTATATCCAATATATATCACAATTTTCCGGACCAGCGGACTTTGCTCGTTGCGCACAGCAATCAGGCGCTGAACCAGCTGTTCCAGAAGATTGTGGCGCTGGACATTGATGAAAGACATCTGTTGCGGCTGGGTCATGGTGAAGAGGACTTGGAAACCGATGTGAGCTACAGCAAGCACGGACGTGTGGAGTCGTTCCTCGAGAGGGGACAGTACTACCTCTCTGAAGTTGATCGCCTAGCGAAGAACTTTGGTGCGCCTGGTGCTCATAGCAGCTCATGCGAAACAGCAGACTACTTCAACCTTGTGTATGTGAAGCCAGCGTGGACGCAATACTGGGACGCCGTCACGTCCGAGGACGTAAGCGTCGAGCAGATTGTCACCGAGTTCCCATTCAAAGACTACTTCTCCAACGCACCACAACCTCTTTTCCCCCAGGCCGCAGACCGCGAAGAGATTCTTGAGATTGCACAGGGATGTTACCGCCACATCGAGAAGGTCTTTGCCGAGCTGGAAGACATCCGTCCGTTTGAGATTTTGCGAAACCCACGCGATAAAGCAAACTACCTGCTCATAAAAGAGGCTCGCATCATCGCCATGACATCAACCCACGCCGCGATGCGCCGACAAGAGATTGCCAACTTGGGTTTCCACTACGACAACGTCATCATGGAAGAAGCTGCTCAGATTACCGAGATAGAAAACTTCATCCCGCTCGCGTTGCAAAACCCGCGGGAGCAGGAGGACGGTGAGAGAGAGTTGCCGCTTCAGCGCATTGTTCTTGTGGGTGATCACTTGCAGAACAGCCCGGTGATACAGAACCTCGCTTTCCGACAGTACGCAAATCTTGAACAGAGTTTGTTCCAGAGACTGGTTAGACTGGGTGTGCCGACTATTATGCTCGACCAGCAAGGTCGTGCCCGCCCTTCCATTGCCGAACTGTACAAGTGGCGATACCCCGCCCTCTCCAACCTGCCTTCCCTCCTTTCAAACCCAGAGTTCCAAACAGCGAATCCCGGATTCAAGCACGAATTCCAGTTCATCGATGTGGGCGACTACAAGGGTAAAGGGGAAGACCAGCCGACGCCGCACTGGATGATTAATCTAGGCGAGGCCGAGTATGCGGTTGCGCTGTTCATGTATATGCGTTTACTGGGTTATCCTGCACACAAAATTAGCATTCTTACCACGTATGCTGGGCAGAGGTCGTTGATTAATGATGTCTTGGGACACAAGTGTAAGAACAACCCGCTTTTTGGGCGGCCGAAGCATGTTAGCACTGTGGATAAGTATCAAGGTGAACAGAACGATTGTAAGTCGCTATCCTATATTCTAGAAGAGAGATGGACAGACCGCTAACATCATGTGTGTACGTTTGCAGATATCATCTTGTCACTTGTACGAACACGCGCCATTGGCTACTTGAGAGACATTCGACGCCTCACCGTCGCCTTGTCGCGTGCAAGACTCGGTCTGTACGTCCTCGGTCGTCGCTCCGTCTTTGAAAGCGTTTTCGAACTCAAACCGGCGTTTGACGTCTTACTCCAGCGCCCGGATAAACTCACCTTGGTCACGGACGAGATGTTTGGTGAGACAAGGCGGTCGGTAGAACAAGTAGAAGGAGAAGAAGTGCAAGGTGCTGCTGTCATGGAAGATGTAGAGCATCTGGGCAAGTATGTGTATGAGATGACAAAGGCAAAGGTGGAGGCTATGAAAGCGAATGGTGGGCAGATGCCGAGCAGGGAGATTACTATGGGGGAGGCGGGTGTGAATGGCGGCGGCGTCAAGGGTGAGGACGACGACGACGACGACGATGATAGGCCGGAGAATGTGCTGGTTCCTGAAGAAGTACCCGAGGACTTTGAGGATGACGACGATGATGATGACCAAGTCGTGGTTTAAAGCGTAGGTGGGTTTCTTGACGTTGTGGTGGATTACATTGCGCTCGCTGGGTTGCATTTTCAAAAGGCGTAATTTGTACATGTAGTTTGCCTGCAAAGTTCTTTCTTCTTTTCTGGTGTGTTCATGTAGTAGTAGGAGGAGGAGGAGGAGGAACAGAGGGGAGATGATAGGATTAAGATACCATGATATCGATGCCCACGTGGCATGCACATTTCTCTTCCCTGCTTTGCTTGGGTGTATGGCATTGGTGTGCAATGATCCTATACTTGAGTCGCGAACAACTTTGCGGATTGCGTGGTTAGATTCGCAATATCTTCTCCAACACCAAACTTATCTACTCAGATGAGCGACATTTAGACCCTGTATCACACGAGTACTATGTCCCTGATTGAGAATGATTCGTCTTCACACGCCTGACCATCCATCATGCCGTGCACATAACACTCGCCAATAAACTCATGATGGCCATCCTTACGAGTTCTCAACACATAGCAAACCTGTCCTCCTAGAAGAAGACAGGTTCCGTCATCTATCTGAGCGGCTGCAGGTCCCAGTCCAATAAAGCCTCTACTAGTTTCGAACAGCCTTCTCCCGAATGTTGCCATCTTTGTATCGATAAGCATCCAGCTCTGCCTCCGACGTTCTTCAGCAGTCAAATATGTTCTGTCCTGTCCAACCAAGTCCCAATCTATGGCAAATCCCCGTGATAATTCAGAATCGTTTCGAAAGTTCCTTCGTCCGATATCAGCTACGATAGCGTGATTGAATGCTTCCATCAACGTCTCTCCGGTGAAGTACAGTTTGCCTGCGTTTTCTGGTACCCATGATCGCTCCAAGTCGAGCTCTCCAGCGGCCAAATTCCACTCGCATACACTCGATACTCGGATTATGCGGTCAAGTACTAATCCTTGAAGACATAAATGCGAGCCGTCAATGTAGCAGTGTCCACCACTCGTCTCGCTAGCGTTGTAGGCATTCTTACTTTCTCCGTACGCATCTGAGTCTAAAACCTTTTCAAAAGGATGCTGGGATGCTCGGAACGTCCAATCTGGTGTCCAGGACGGTAATGACTTATCATGTTGGTGCTCAAAGGCTGTGCCTGGTGCTGATCTCCATACCTCACCGAGGACATCCAGAGAACGATTAGTCGACTTCGAGATGTAAAAACGGACAATGTCGCTGTAGACCGCTGAGGAAGGTTTTGTATAATCCGGAACTATATCGTCCCCGTACACGTCCATGGCCATTCCGAGGGCTGAGTACAGCTTGTCGTGAGAATCTTCACATTCGTATGCTCGGATAAGTCTCAGGACGCGTAACAGCGAGATGTTTGCGCCATATTCTCTGTCTATCCGGAAAGCGTCAAGCCGAATAGCCATACCGTCGTCGAAATCAATACTCATACCGGAGCCTTGGTAATGCGTGACGTGATGGGTAATCTGAAGGGCTGCTCGTAGATAGGTCCAGTCAATCCTACGGCTCCCGCAAAATAGGATCGTACGCATAGGGTTGCCAATGGTCCCCTCTTGAACTATCCATGCTCTTCTCCACCAAGGCCGACGACATATCATTCGTAATGCTTCCAGCGCCCTCTGTTCTTGCGAGCCGCAAGGACCAAAGAAGAGAGGGTCGTCAGAAGAGATACTTGTAACTGCTAACTCCTCGGATGCATCGAATTGTTCTTTTAGTTCATCAAATCTCACCTTCCATTCCTTCATTTTATCGAACGCTAGATCGCTATCATGTGCAGCTGGGCCAAGCCAAATCGCAACCATTTCCGCTGAACGGTATATTGTATTCATGAGTCGGACTTGGCTGCTGCGCTCATGAACGTCTGCCTGGTTGATACATAACGTATGTGGCAAGCGAGTCGCCCACGCAAGCGAGTCGCCCACCCCACCAACTTTGATTACCTTTGAAGCTCAATCCAACCATGCCGCAACACCAACAAGCTCTAGCGCGCTTATCTGAAGCTGATATACAGCTAACTATCTTATCTTTAAACAAGCATTAGATCAAGACTGTACGAGCAGCTGCTTAACGTAGGTCACAAGCGAGTGGAACCTTCAAGCGAGTGGAACCTTTTTGCCAAGACCTAACTAAACCTGCAACTACGCACTACTATGCAGCACTGTTAAGAACAGTAATTAATATTCGTAGTAGCCTAATTTATTTAGAAATATCTACTACATCCTACGTACATGTGCGCGAGTTGTGTCCTACCTCGCCGCAGCGTCTACAGCGTCTTTGAGACGATTCGCCTACTTCAACGCGCGCCTTCTTCTTTGCCTTCTTCCCATCGCTGCGCGCCCTAAACTCCTTTAGAGTTGTTAGTCGAAGACCTTCCTCTACTATAAGGGTCCCCTCCTTCTGTACTCGCTTTCTTTTATACGATTTACGTCGCGTAGCGGCCTCGTTAGCTGCTTCAAGCTCGGCGATACGCTTTTGCGACAACACTAAAGCATGCGCCATTATCTCTGCGCCTTTAGAGAGGCTTTTCACCGCCTCAACCATCGAAGTAGGCGAGCTATCTACATGCCTCTGAAACCTCTCGAGAACTAGCTTCGTTTGAGACCCTAGTTCTAGGGTATTGCTTGGGGTTTGCGACTGCTAGGGACCGTCCTCGACGGTGGGTAACGGTGGAGTACGCAGGCGGACGTCGAGCGTCGATATCACAGCCTCTGGATCGAATGGAACTAAGCCAGCGCCTCAAAAGCCTCCTAGGATATTGCTCCTTGTAATAGAGGCCTTGTAGGCGGCAATAAAGCACGGTAAGAACTCTGTTTTCGTGATGTGGGTGATCTTGTTGCGCATCAGCTTCTCGGCTTGGCACCCATACGCCTTCTTTAGCGGCGCAAAACAGCCAACGTCAAGCGGCTGCAGTAGGTGCGAGGAGTGTGGAGGCATACAGAGGGTGATAATCTTCTTCTCCTCGCAGAGCTGGTGGAAATCGATTGAGCTGTGGCTCTCGTGACCGTCGAGAACTAGCAGGCGGTGGCTGCCAACAACCCTCCCCTTTGTATGCCTGTCAAAGTGCTCTAGCCACTCGATACCAAGCTTGTTTGTCGTCCAGCCGTTCTCAGAGACTGCAATTACCCAGTCTCGAGGCAGGCTCTCCTCCTTGTACTAGGCGGAGAGGTGGTGCTTGCCTTGGAAGATGATGAAGGGTGGAATCGCCCAC